>NW_028261384.1:3374306-3557044 GCF_051295495.1 Thamnophis sirtalis
CCTCCTCCTCCTCCCCTCCTCCTCCTCCTCCTCCTCCTCCTCCTCCTTCCCTCTCCTCCTCCTCCTCCCCTCTTCCTCCCTTCTAGCAACTGATGATGTTCCCTAGTTGGGTCCTGAAAGGTCTGCAAGAATATAACTGAATTCAGAGAGCAACAAAGATCCCAGAATCATCCTCCTCCTCCTCCTCCTCCTCCTCCTCCTCCTCCTCCTCCCCTCCTCCTCCTCCCCTCCCTCCCTCCCTCCCTCCCTCCCTCCCTCCCTCCTTCCTTCCTTCCTTCCTTCCTTCCTTCCTTCCTTCCTTCTAGCACTGATGATGTTCCCTAGTTGGGTCATGAAATGTCTGCAAGAAACCCACCCAGCTCAGACTGCACCAAAGACCCTCCCCAACTTCAACCCTGAGCTACAATTTTATCTCTCTATAGGTCAAGGGTAGGAGGCTTTTATGATGATATACAGAGGAAAAAACCCTCCAAGACACATCTAAATAAATGAATAGATCTATTTATAAACTGATAAATGGAATAGAATAGAAGAGAGGAGAGAGAGGAGAGAAGAGAGAGAAGAGAAGAAGAGAAGAGAAGAGAAGAGGGAATGGAATGGAATAGAATAACAGAGTTGGGAGAGACCTTGGAGGTCTTCTAGTCCAACCCCCTGCCTTGGCTTGGAAAACCCTACATCACACAACCCTCTGTAAATGTCCTCGCAACATAGGGAAAAGTGTCTTATGACCGGTCCTCACATTTACAACCTTTGCAGCATTTCCTATGGTCACGTGATCCCAATTTGGGGACTTGGTTAAACCGACATAGATTTAGGGACACTTAGCACTTATATACCGCTTTACAATGTTTTCCAGCCCTCTCTAAGAGCCAGCCTCTTGACCCTCAACAATCTGAGTCCCCACTTTACCCACCTCAGAAGGATGGAAGGCTGAGTCAACCTTGACCCTGGTGAGATTTGAACTCTTGGCAGTCGGCAGAGTTAGCCTGCAATAGTGCCATTCTAACCACTGCATACCAAGGAAGGAAACGAAAGGAAAGGAAACGAAAGGAAGGGAAAAGAAAGGAAAGGAAGGGAAAAGAAAGGAAGGGGAGGGAAGGGAAAAGAAAGGAAGGGGAGGGAAGGAAGGAAGGAAGGAAGGAAGGAGGAAGGAAGGAAGGAAGGAAGGAAGGAAGGAAGGAAGGAAGGAAGGAAGGAAGCAAAATAAATAGCAATAGCACAGTGCTTTAAAGGCCCCTTCTAAGCGGTTTACAGAATCAGCCTCTTGCCCCCCAACAATCTGGGTCCCCATTTTACCCACCCCGGAAGGATGGAAGGCTGAGTCAACCTTGAGCCTGGTGAGATTCGAACTACCAAATTGCAGATATCTGGCCGTCAGCAGAAGTAGCCCTGCGGTACTCCACTCTGAGCCCTGCGTCATTGTGGAGCAGCATCTCTGCTGAGTCCCACAACCCTGTTTTGTGACCTTCCCAGCCGCCTTCCAACCTGTCAAGTCCATCGGGGGGGGGGGGGGGGAAGGAGTGGGGGAGCCAGATTTGCTGAACGACGCCCTAGTTCCCTTAACGGCCGCAGTGACGCTTAACAGTCGCAGCCTAAAAGGCCTAAATTCAGGCATGATTCACTTTAACAACCGCCTGCCTTGGCCGCGCCGTGGCAGTCATAACTACGAGGATCAGCCATGGTCACTTTTCCCACTGCGGTTGCAACTTCAAACGGTCGCTCAACGAATCTTTGCAATTCAAGGACTATCCAGGAGAGCCTAAAACTGGGACTGCTTGAAAATGACCCTTTCTGGTTCCGTTGTAACTTTGAACAGTCACTAAACGGACAGTCATAAGTCGAGGACTGCCGGCACATAAAACTGGGAGAATTTCTGCCCAGCTTCCAAATACAGGTAGTCCTTGACTTACAACAGTTTGTTCAATGACTGTTCAAAAGTTACAACGGCATTGAAAAAAAATCACTCCGGACCATTTTTCACACTTACGACCATTGCAGGGGGTCATGTGCTCCAAATTCAGACGCTTGGCTACTGACTCTTATTTATGATGGTGGCAGTGTCCCGGGGTTACATTATCCCCTTTTGCGACCTTCCAATAAGCAAACTCAAGAGGGAAGCCTGATTCACTTAACAACTGTGTTACTAAATATAAGAAGTGTAGTGATCTCGCTTAACAGCTGTGGCAAGAAAGGTTGTAAAATGGGGCAGAGTTCCTTATCAACTCTCTCGCTTAGCAGTGGAAATTACAGGCTCGACTGTGGTTGTAAAACGAGAACCACCTGTAAGGCGGCTCCCAAATCTTTAGAGAGGAGACAGTTCGGCTGCGAGCAAATCCAATCGCACTCTTCGGCGGAACGAGTCCGCAGAATCCACTAGATCCCCGATGAGCAGCCCTGTGTCCTTCACCCCCACTGAATTCTCCCGAAGGATCCTGTCCCTCCCCCATCCAGGTTCTCCCCACCCCTCCCGGTGCGCCCACATACCCATGCAGAGAGTGTCTGATAACGGGGTACACGGCTGGATCATGACTTCCTTCGGTCCGCATTCTCGTCGGCAAATCAGACACGGCTCGTACGGGCTCTTCACCTCCGAGTAGTACCCCTCGGGGCATTTTTGGCACACTGTGTCGCTGTCGGGCTTGCACTCCTGGACCGCCCGTAGCCTTCGTCGCACACCCGGCAAGGAACGCAGGATCTTTGGGGGCTGCGTCCCGTTTCCCGGTGCGAGGTAATGTCCGCGCGGACAGCCGGTGGCGCAAAGGGTATCACGGGTCGCCGTGCAGGAATCGCGGATGGGGAGTTGTCTCGGGCACATGGAACAGGCCCGGCAGGGGTCGTGGCACTTATGGTGGAGGAGAACGTCACACCTTCGATAAGAGGAAACCACAATCTTGTGTGCATAGTGTCACCAATCCAAATTCGGGACGAAAGCTCCAATCGTTTCCGGAGGTTTTGAATTTGCACGATTAGAGAGATTGAGCAAATTAAGGTACAGGCGTACAACACAGCCAGCGATACAGTAGAAAAAACGAATGGATTCTACAGGTAGTCCCCGACTTACAAACCATAACGGGGTCTTTCCATGACAGTCGTGAATTGTCACAGTCCTCATACTGACGACCCATGGTCACATTATCGAAATCAAGCACTTGGCAACTGGCATGCAGTTATGGAGGGCCACAGGGTCCTGGAGTCGTATGATCACCATTTGCAGCCATTCTGGGCTGGCTTCCAATAAACAATGGGGGAGCCTGATTCTCTTAACGACCATGTGATTCGCATAACGACCACGGCAAAGGGCATCAAAAGGGGCAAAACTCACTCAGAACTGTCTTGATCAGAATGTAGATTCTCCCAGTTGTGGTTGTAAGTCAAGGATTACCACCTAAGACCAAGGGGTTTATGTTTAAGATGACGGGGGGGGGGACGGGACTACCCAGGGCAGTGGTCTTTCTATAAGGGGGTTTCTCTCCCCACACCCACCCCCGGAAGTAATTTGGGCATATCCTAAATCCATTTGCAATTTATTTTTTTTATTTATCTCACTTTTATTATCTTTCTAAATAACAGAAGATGGGGCTAGAACTCCCCGCCCTCCTTGGTGATTGGCCCAAAGTTCAAGCACCTGGCTTTCCATTCGTAAGGCGGGACTAGAACTCCCAGGCTCCCAAATTCTACTATACTATTATCCATCTCTTGAATACGGGACTGGTTTTGTTCTACATCTGTAGGGTCCAAACTGGTTTACACCTCACGCCCCCCCCCCAAAAAAGGAACTGGATACTCACTTTCTTGGCAGGGTTCACAAACGGTGTTGGTGTCCCCACAGGGCACCCGTGCCCCGAAGCCTGGGGGACAGAGGGTGCAGCACTCCCCGACGAAGCCACCTCCCCATTCTCGCAGCCTTGATGCGCCAGAAGCTGAAACCAGAGTCAGATCGGTGAATCAGACCAGGAGTTTAAAAAAATCGGGGTTTGCAAACTCCGTAGATTTGAGATCCTTTTCTCTCCTCCCCCAACCCTTTAAAAACCCCAGACGGTGAGAAAATTGAACAGGAGGGAAGGAAGGAGAGAAGAGAGAAGAAGAGGGGAAGGAAGGGAAGGAGAGAAGGAGAGAAGAAAGGAGGGAATGTAGGAGAGAAGGAAGGGGGGAAGGAAGGAGGAAAGGAAGGGGGAAAGGAAGGAGAGAAGGAGAAAAGAAAGGAGGGAAGGAAGGAAGGAGGGAAGGAAGGAGGAAAGGAGAGAAGGAGGGAAGGGGAAGGAAGGAGGGAAGGAAGGGGAGTGGAGAGAAGAAACGAGGGAAGGAAAGAGGGAGGGAGGGAAGAAGAAGTAGGACCCTTGTAAGATAAGATGGGTCTATGGGATGATAAAAAAGCAATCTTCAAGTATATTGTCAACAGTAGGGAAAAATTGTTATAAATACATATTATTAATAACAGTTATGAGATCATATAATTGTGAATGTATATATGAAATTGATAAAAATTAAAATAATAACAATAATAAAAAAATAATAATAATAATAATAAAAAGAACAGGGTGACTTTAAGATGCATGGACTTCAACTCCCAGAATTCATAGCTGTCTAGGGAATCCTGGGAGTTGAAGTCCAGGAATCTTAAAGCAGCACAGGTGGGGAAAACTGGAACTCACCACCTCCCGTTCTACTACACAACTACCCTGTGAGGTGGGTTGGGACTCCAAGGTCACCAATTGGCCCTTTTGCCTAAGGTGCGGACTACTACAACTCCCAGTCTCCTGGTGATTGGCCCAAGTCACCCAGTTGGCTTCATGGCTAAACCAGGACTAGAACTCACCACCTCCTGGTTTGTAGCCAGCGCCTTGCCACATCTTTTGCTAGACGTGCCCTCCCCCCCCCCCAAAAAAAAACCCTATTCCTCTTTCAACCCTCCCCCCAGTCCGTTACCCAGCCGCATTGGGAACGATGGGCTTTGTAGTTGATTGTCCCCCAGGTGCGGCTGGTGAATTTCTGGCATTGCAAACTCAGGGTGGGGGGGGGAAGTGCTTTGAACCCTCCTGAACCAGGAAGCATTTTAGCAGGACACCCCCCTCCCTTTCGTGTGTGTGTGTGTGTGTGTGTGTGTGTTCCCCCAAGACTTTTGAATTTCTCGCACTCATTTTCTGCAGAAAAGAACAAGGGTGGGGTTTTTTATTTTTATTTTTATTTTTCACGGTTACGAGGGGCTTCTGCTTCCCCAGACACCACCCTGCGGGGGTCTCTCTTAATAACCTTCGGAATGCGGCAGAACACCCCCCCCCACCATCCCCGCCTGCCGAAAAACACGGACCGTCGGTCCAGCGAGGAGGAATCTCCGCCTGGGGCGGAGGCAGCTGGCAGTCAGAATTTCTTTGCACCCCACCCTGGGCCAAAGGAACAAAACCACCTTCTGTTTTCCCTTCCAGGGTCCCCTAACCCCCGTACCCGAAACCCACCCGGCAGCTCCCCCCCCCCGCCACACCTCCAGGTCCAAGCCCCTCTTCTAATTAAGCCGAAACCTGCCCTGTCACTCCAGGAGGAGAGCAGATCGTATTACACACACACAGACCCCTCCCCAAAATGATATAACCACCCATCATCCTTCCAAATAAAGAGAGGGGGGAAAAGGGGCTGGGGTCTCCCTCTCTGGAGAGCTTCAAAGGCCTGGCCTTCGAAATAAAGTCCTCCACTTACGACAGTTTGTTTACTGACCTTCCGAAGTTGCAACCGCCATGAAAAAAGTGACCTCGTGACCGTTTTCTCACGCTAACACCGTCCTTCATGGTCATGTGAACAAAATTCGGACGCTTGGCACCTGGTTCACACTTACAGCGTCTCGGGGGTCCCCTTTTGCGACCTCCTGCCAAGCCAAGTCCACGGGGAAAGCACGATTTACTCAACCGTATGACTGACAGAATTGCAGGGATTCACTTAACAACGTTGGCAAGAATGGTCGTAAAGTGGGCAAAATTCACAGTTTCACTCAGCAACAGGATTTTTTTGGGTCAGTTGTGGTCACAATCAAGGACTACTTGTAAACTGTTCCTTCAGTGGAAGGCTATCTCTGGAATTGCCTTCCGGAGCTGGATGGAGATAAACTGCTCCTGAAGGTGGAGGATCAAATTTTCCCTCCTGACTTGACATGGCCTCCCTTTAAAACAACTTGCTGTTTAAACTTGGTAATGTTAAGATGAGTGAGACCAACCCCAGAATTCCCCAGCTGTCCAGGTGTCTTAAAGCCTTCTGGCTGGGGGATTCTGGGAGTGGAAGTCCTCCCCTCTTGAAGCATCCTGGCTGGGGGATTCTGGGAGTGGAAGTCCTCCCCTCTTAAAGCATAGCTGGCTGGGGGATTCTGGGAGTGGAAGTCCTCCCCTCTTAAAGCATCCTGGATGGGGGATTCTGGGAGTGGAAGTCCTCCCCTCTTAAAGCATCCTGGATGGGGGATTCTGGGAGTGGAAGCCCTCCCCTCTTAAAGCATCCTGGCTGGGGGATTCTGGGAGTGGAAGTCCTCCCCTCTTAAAGCATCTTGAGTGGGGGATTCTGGGAGTGGAAGTCCTCCCCTCTTAAAGCATGCTGGATGGGGGATTCTGGGGAGTGGAAGTCCTCCCTCTTAAAACATCCTGGCTGGAGGATTCTGGGAGTGGAAGTCCTCCCCTCTTAAAGCATCCTGGATGGGGGATTCTGGGAGTTGAAGTCCTCCCCTCTTAAAGCATGCTGGATGGGGGATTCTGGGAGTGGAAGCCCTCCCCTCTTAAAGCATCCTGGCTGGGGGATTCTGGGAGTGGAAGTCCTCCCCTCTTAAAGCATCCTGGCTGGGGGATTCTGGGAGTGGAAGTCCTCCCCTATTAAAGCATCCTGGATGGGGGATTCTGGGAGTGGAAGCCCTCCCCTCTTAAAGCATCCTGGCTGGGGGATTCTGGGAGTGGAAGTCCTCCCCTATTAAAGCATCCTGGATGGGGGATTCTGGGAGTTGCTGTCCATCACTCTTAAAGTCACTAAGGTTGGAAAATGCAACAGATATCGAAAAATTAAAAATGCATTTTTTATCCTTGCTGTCACAAAGTGTGGGGGGAGGGTTTACAACTTATTTTCCAAAGCACCAGAAGGCCAGGCAAGAAGCAATGGATGGAAACTAATCAGAAAGACATTTAACCTAGAAATAAAAGGAATGTGTTTGTTTTTTTTTGACAGTGAGAACAATTTAACCAGCGTAACAACTTCCCTCCAGAAGTTTTGAGTGCTCCAACACTGGAGGCTTTTAAGAAGAGACTAATCAGAAATGGTAGGAGCAGGGGGTTGGACTAGAAGACCTCCGGGGCCCCTTCCAACTCTAAGTCTAGGTTTCCTAGGCTGATGATCGAAACAGTAAATGTTTAGCTATGTTGCTCGCTGTCTGAGATTTCCTGGTGGTGCCCCAACCACAAGGCAGACAATTTTTTCCAGAAAGACGAGCAGACTCACCGGTCAGTCTTCCCGTGAAGATACCTCCAGGAGCATCTTCATTCACGAAAGGGGCTAGGAAAGATTTCTCTTTCCGCCAACTGAGCATTATTTTGCCCCGCGGCATTTGGCAGGAGAAGGCAGAACCCATGTCTTCTGGATTCCTTCCTGTGCTGAACGCACAAATATGTGCACAGCCCAAATTCTCCTGCCGTTTCCTCTAAGCCAGAAATCCCCTGCGTGCAACATAGCAGCGGGTGAAGATTTTAAGTTGCAGGTAGTCCTCGACTTACAACGGTTCATTTAGCGACCGTCCAAAGGTAACTTCTGACTGTTTTTCGCACCTTTGCTGCTTCCCCAGGGTCACGTGGCCGAAATTCAAACTCGATTGGCAACTCTATTTATGTGGGTTGCAGTGCCCCCCCGCCGCGCTCCTCTCTTCCGACAAGCAAGAGGTCAAGGAGGTAGCCAGGTTTCACTTAATGACCACGCGGCTCACTTAACAACTGCAGGGATCCACAGTGGCTGTAAAGGAAGGTTGCAGAGTGGGCAAAAGTCACTCGACCGTCTTGCTTGTGCAACATAAATTTTAGGCTCAGCTGCTGTCGTAAGTCGAGGACTAGCAATAGCAATAGCAGTTAGACTTATATACCGCTTCATAGGGCTTTCAGCCCTCTCTAAGCAGTTTACAGAGTCAGCATATCGCCCCCAACAACAATCCGGGTCCTCATTTCACCCACCTCGGAAGGATGGAAGGCTGAGTCAACCCTGAGCCGGTGAGATTTGAACAGCCGAACTGCAGATAACAGTCAGCTGAAGTGGCCTGCAGTGCTGCACCCTAACCACTGCGCCACCTCGACTACCTATATGAAGCGACTTTTTGACCCCCCCCCCATATCTTTGTGACAAGAGATGATGAACCATGCCAAAAATGTGAAGTGAGGCTGGAAAAAAATGCACTCTCCGTTGGTTCACCGAGGAGCTCCGGGAGATGAAGCGCCGGAGGAGATGCCTAGAGCACCGTTGGAGGTCCGATAAGTCCGAATCGAACCGAGCAATGGTAACCACCTGCACCAGGGAATATACTAGGGCACTTAGGGCAGCTAAAAGATCACACATAGCCACCCTGGTTGCATCCGCTGAGTCCCGTCCAGCCGCCCTGTTCAGGATAACCCGCTCCTATTAAACAAAAGGGAGACGGGGGAACCCCTGCAGGGCAGAGCTGAAGAATATGCCCAATTCTTAGCGGACAAAATTGCTCGGTTTCGGTCGGACTTGGACTCCACACCTGCAGTTCCAGCCGAGGCACAGGGGGACCAAGTAGAACAGCTCTGGGTTGAGTTTCAGGAAGTTACCCCCGGGGATGTGGACAAGGCCATGAGAGCTGTAAGTTCCTCCACCTGTGCTTTGGATCCGTGTCCCTCATGGCTGGTTGCTAACTGCAGTGAGGTGACACGAGGCTGGATCCAGGCGGTTGTAACCGCCTCCCTTCGGGAGGGGAACTTCCCCGCCGCACTGAAAGCGGCGGTGGTGAGACCCCTCCTGAAGAAACCATCCTTGGATCCAGCTGCTCTTAACAGCTATCGCCCGGTCTCCAACCTCCCCTTTCTGGGGAAGGTTGTTGAGAAGGTGGTGGCCTTCCAGCTCCAACGGTCCTTGGAGGAAGCAAACTATCTAGACCCCTTCCAGTCAGGCTTCAGACCCGGTTACAGCACAGAAACCGCTTTGGTCGCATTGATGGATGATCTTTGGAGAGCCAGAGATGAAGGACATTCCTCCATCCTGTCCTCCTTGACCTCTCAGCGGCTTTCGATACCATCGACCATGGTATCCTTCTGCGACGACTGCGGGAGGTGGGAGTGGGAGGCACCGTGTTACGGTGGTTCTCCTCCTACCTCTCGGACAGGGCGCAGTCGGTGTTAGTGGGAGGGCAGAGATCGTCCCCAAGGCCCCTAAATTATGGGGTGCCGCAGGGTTCGGTCTTATCCCCCCTACTATTTAACATCTACATGAAACCGCTGGAGAGATCATCCGCAGGCACGGGATCAGATACCATCAATATGCGGACGATACTCAATTGTATCTGTCCGCCCCGTGCCAAATCAATGAAGCGGTTGACGTGATGGGCCGGGGGCTTGAAGCCGTCATGGACTGGATGAGGATTAACAAGCTTGTGCTCAACCCAGAAAAGACCGAGTGGCTGTTGTGTTTTCCTCCCAAAGATTTGGCCAATAATCCAACACTCAGGCTGGGGGGTCAAATTTTACACCCCTCAGAGAGGGTCCGCAACTTGGGAATCCTCCTGGATCCACAGCTGTCATTCGACCACCATTTAACGGCTGTGACCAGGGGGGCATTCGCCCAGGTACGCCTGGTGCGCCAGTTGCGACCCTACCTGAATCGGGAGGCCCTCACAACAGTCACTCGGGCCCTTGTGACCTCTAGGCTGGAATACTGCAATGTGCTCTACATGGGGCTGCCCTTGAGGAGCATCCGGCGACTTCAGCTAGTGCAGAACGCAGCCGCGCGAGTGATCGCGGGTGTACCTCGATTCACCCGCATTACACCTATCCTCCGCGAGCTGCGCTGGCTACCTGTCGATCTCCGGATGCGCTTCAAGGTGCTATTGATCACCCATAAAGCCCTACATGGCAGTGGATCTGGATACTTGAGAGACCGCCTTCTGCCGATTACCTCCCTACGACCTATAAGATCCCATAGATTAGGCCTCCTCCGCATTCCATCGGCCAGCCAGTGTCGGCTGGCAACTACAAGGAGGAGGGCCTTCTCAGCAGTAGCCCCGACCCTTTGGAACGAGCTCCCCGTGGAGATTCGTACCCTCTCCACCGTCCAAGCCTTCCGCACAGCCTTGAAGAACTGGCTCGCCCGTCAGGCCTGGGGATAAGGATCGCTACCCCGCCCGAATGATGTATGCATGTTGTTTACTATTTTATTATATGTTGTTGTCTCAATGTTGTATTCCCCCCTCCCTGGTTTTCTGTGAGCCGCCCTGAGTCCCCTCAGGGAAAAGGGCGGCCTACAAATGCAAATAAAACCTCTAAACCTCTAATCCCAATGTGAAATCTGCGAGAGGGGAGGAAGCATGAAATCCTAACCTTGGAGGTCATCTAGACCAACCCCCCCTGCCCAAAACAGGAATCTTTATATACCGTTCCAGACAGTTGTCAAATCTTTTTCTTGAAAAAAAGGGGGGAAAGGGGGGGGGGGAGAGGCTCAGCATACCCCCCTTCTTTTTGGGGAGGGGGAGGGGCTTAAGCTGAACCAGCCCCCCCCAGGGAGGTCCTCTGAAGCCCCTGAGCAATTGCAGAGCCAGGATGTAGGAAAAAGAGACCCAAATTGAAGGTTTTCCTTTCTATCCACCTCTGGAATTCCGTGCCTCAGTTCTCCCTCTGTAAAATGGGCCTATTGCCAAGCTTGAGGCCTGCGGGGGAGAATCTGTCCTTCACCATATCCTGAGTGGCCTTGAAATGAAAGGGGGGGGGGAATTCAGACTCTTGGCCACTGATTCATACTTATGACAGTTGTGGTGTGTTTGTGTGGGGGTGTCACATGACCCCCCCTTTTTTTTGCGACCACCTGACAAGCGAAGTCAATGGGGAAGTCAGATTCCTTTTAATGACCACGCGATTTAACAAACGTTGTGATTCACTTAAGAACAGTGGCAAGAAAAGTGGGACAGACCCCATTTAACAACATGTTTCGCTTAGCAACATACATTTTGGGGTCTCCCTGTTGGTCATAAGAGCCAGAGGGCTGGCTGTACATGGAAACTTTCCAAAAAGCATTTTAATTTTCTGTAGTTTTACGTCCACCAAATTCTTTCAGCTGCATTTTTTTCTCCAGGTTAGGAAAATGGCTCTTAAGATAAAATATTGCAATCTTCATTTCCAGCTCCCACTTTAATCCTCTCTCTCTCCCCCCCCCCCACCCCATTATTTTTCATTGGCTGGGCTAGAAAGGAAATCTGGGTGGGAATTAATGGGAAGAGAACAATAGATATTTTGAGCCTCTTAACAATATGTTTTGCATTAGCCTGAGATCCTCACAAGTCACTTTTGCAAATTCTTTGCAATTCCTGTCCTTTTAACTGGCCTCTGAATCTATTTACAGATGATATTTCAATTGCAAGCCCTTAGCAGCCCAGCTTTTGTCAAAATAACACACCATTTCCCTTTGTCTAAAATAATTTCGTTTAACTGTGCGTGCAAACTGATGCTTCCACCCGGTTTTTAAAAATTTAAATAAATTAAGTTTATTGTGCCTTTTTTATTTTCTCTTTTCAGCCTAGATATTCATTCTTCTTTGTTTTGGTCCAGTTTTTAAGAGTAAAAAAGTCCTTCAGGCTTTCCAATTCAACTTGATTTTGGGATGTTCTACAAACGCACCATTGGTATTGTAGTGTTACTGATATCGTAGTATTATTGCAGAGTTCCTACAATTAACCTTTCTATTAGGAATTTATTTTTGCATTGGAAATTTATTTTTGTATTGGAAATTTATTTTCCTATTTGGAATGCGGTTTCATTTTTGTATTAGAGTTTCATTTTTTCTATCTTGAGTTTTAGTTCTGCACTGAAGTTACATTTTTTGTACGCAGTCCAGAGTCACCATGAGTGAGTTGGGGGGCCATATATATTGACTTTATAAATAAATAATAAAAAATGCATTTATAATGCCACTTAAATATTTATGCAAACGGAAAGGAGAAGCCCACCTTCCTTCTGATACATTTACTTGCGAGGGCAAACAAACCCACTTGTTGTCTTCACCTGACATCCAAAACCACAGGAAGGTAGGAATCGAAGCATCCACATATTACGTAAAAGCTGGGGGTTCAGGATAACAGAATTTAGGGTGCAGAGGGGTTTTAGGGGAGAGCAGCTGTCTTATTTGGGGAAGGCTACCCCACCTCACCCACAAACAAGGCACTGTGCGACTCAAGCAAGCATTTAAACCCAACCCGGGTTAAGGATGTTGTGGGAATGCAAAACTAAACTCCTGCATTTCTCATTTGCAACCTTTCTTCCTGGAATCTCTATTTTTCTGCATTTACTTTTTCTTTTTGCAATAGCAGAGCTGAACTTTAAGCTTGAATGAAACCCCTAAAATGGTACTTTTGTTCAACTGCGAGACCTGTGTGGAACGACTTCAAAGATGGGACATATGTTGCCAAGGAATCACGATGAGCCAAATCAATTTAAATTTAAAGAGTCAGCCTTGTCCCAAGGACAGAGAAGGGACAAGTCAAGAGGCCGCTTTCGATGGATATTCCCACCGTTGACTTGGTTTGGGGAAAAAACCCTTGATGAAAATTCAGCAAGAATCTTTGGGGGGGGAAAAGGGCTCTCTTCCCATTTCATAGACTGGGAAACTGAGTCCATATGGAAACCAGGAAAGGATTGGAGGAGATGCCCAAAGGAGACTCAAAGGGAATTTCAAAGTATTCCCTTTCCACCCTCCTTTTCTCATCTTCCTTCCTTTTTCCTTTCATTTTCTTCTCCTTTTCCTCCTCTTTCCTTCCTCTTCCTCCTTTTTCCTTCCTTCCTTTCTTTCCTTCCTTCCCCTTCCTCTCCTCCTCCCATTCTTCCTTAATTCTTCCCCCTTCCTTCTCTTCCCCACTCCTTCTTTTCCTTCCTGTCCTTCTATTCCTTTCTCTCTCTTCTTCGTTCTTCCTTTCCTCCCTTCCTCCTTCTTCTATTCCTCCTCCTCCCTTCTTCTCTTTTCCTTCCTGTCCTTCTATTCATTTCTTCTTCTTTCTTCCTTTCCCCCCTTCCTCCTCCTTCTATTCCTCCTCCTCCCTCCTTCTCTTTTCCTTCCTGTCCTATTCCTTTCTCTCTTCTTCTTTCTTCCTTTCCTCCCTTCCTCCTTCTTCTATTCCTCCTCCTCCCTCCTCTTTTCCTTCCTGTCCTTCTATTCCTTTCTCTCCTCTTCTTTCTTCCTTCCCCCCTTCCTCCTTCTTCTATTCCTCCTCCTCCCTCCTTCTCTTTTCCTTCCTGTCCTTCTATTCCTTTCTTCTTCTTTCTTCCTTTCCCCCCTTCCTCCTTCTTCTATTCCTCCTCCTCCCTCCTTCTCTTTTCCTTCCTGTCCTTCTATTCCTTTCTCTCTTCTTCTTTCTTCCTTCCCCCTTCCTCCTTCTTCTATTCCTCCTCCTCCCTCCTTCTCTTTTCCTTCCCGTCCTTCTATTCCTTTCTCTCTTCTTCTTTCTTCCTTTCCTCCCTTCCTCCTTCTTCTATTCCTCCTCCTCCCTCCTTCTCTTTTCCTTCCCGTCCTTCTATTCCTTTTCCTCTCTTCTTCCTTCCTCTCTTCTTCCTCCTTTCCTCCCTCCTGCCTCCTCTTTTTTCCTTCTCCTCCTATTCCTGCTCCTTCCCTCTTATCCCCCAAATAGTGGGCAGTTTAAAGCAGATAGGCTTAAAACATCCCCCTCCCCAACACGACCCCTCTGCCAGCTTCATGGCATGGAGCCCCCACTTTATTTTGGGGGTGGGTAGGCAGTGTTCTGAGGACCCGCTAACTCCTGCTTTGCAAAGGCAACGCCCCCCCCCGCCCCCCCCCGTCCCGGCTAGACTTTTGCCTGGTTCTGCCGGGCGAGTGTCGAGAAACCCCCAGCCCTCCGTAGCCCAGAAAAGGGGGGGGGCACACTCAGGACACGGCTAGAGCGGGTCGTGTGAACGGGGTATCGAGGCGGGGGGGAAACAGACCCCTCCCCAGGCCCACAGCTTGGAACCAGTTGCGAAAGGACCCAAAACTCCCATCCTCCCCTCAACAGCCAGAGCCCTCCCCATCCCACCGCGGGGGCTTTTCTCTTGAGGGGGAGATGGTCTGAAGGGTCCTTACTCCCAAGGAAACCTTTATCCGTCCTTCTCCAATCTCTGCGCTTTTTTTTGCTTGCACCCCCCCTTAATGAGCGGCCATCCCGTGCTTGGAATAGGGGGTCTTTCCCCCTCCCGGGACCCCCTCCCTTCCCCGCAAGCGACGCCCCCCACCCCCAGGGAGACCCACCTTAGCTGCCAGCAGCTGCAGCGCCAGGACGAAGCGCTGGATCAGTTTCATCTCGCCGGGACGGAGGGAGCAGGAGGGGAGGAAGAGGAGGGGGCGTTTATTTGCCGATCAGCCGGGCCGGCGGCGCCGGAGACCCTCTTTTCTGTCCGCTCCTCGGAAGATCGCGAGTGGGTGGGTGAGTGGACGAGAGAAAGAGAACCAGGCAGACTCCGGGCAAGGGTCTCTCAGCGGACCCCGCCCTCTCCCGCCCGGCTAGCAGGAGGAAAAGAAAAGAAAGCGACCCTTCCTCAATTTGCCAGGCGAGGGAAGCGGCGCCTTTTGTCGGGAGTTTAGCTGCACGGCTCTCTCGCCGCTTCTCTCCCGAGTGGGTTGGCTGGGGGGTCTCTGCTCCGTCTCTGCCGTTGCTGGGACTGCGGGCCGGCCCCGTTCACACGCCCTCCTCGCCCCCTCCCTGCGCCTTGACCTCGCCCCCCGCCCGCCCCTTTCAGACCCCCCGCCCCATTGTGGTGGGGGGGGGAGGAAGGAGAGACAAAGAAGAGGCGAAAAGGGAGACACGGGCACACTGGAAATCTGGCCAACCAGATGGGGGGTATGCAGGTAGTCCTCGACTTATGACGAAGCCCGACAAAGCGAGACAATCATTGCATGAGCTTTGCCCCATTTTACGACCTCGTTATGCGAATCACTGCGGTTGTTCAGCGAGTACACAAATGTCACAGCATTTGCAGCTTTCCCACAAGCAAAGTGGAGCCTGATTCGCTTAACGGCCACCAGATTTATTTAACGACGATTCGGTTAACGACAGTGCAAAAAAAAAGAGCTCATAAAATTGGGCTTAAATCACTTAACAATCACCTTGCTTACCAATGGAAATTGATTGTTGTTTCTTTATTGTTCATTTATTATTTTTATTTTATTATTTCATTTTATTTTTTTATTATTTAATTATTGATTATTTTATTATTTATTTTCTATTTTTTTATAGAAAAAATTACAGGCAGCCCTCGAGTTGCAACCCCAATATTTCTGTTGCTAAGTGAGGCATTTTTACGACCTTTCTTGTTAAGTGAATCAGTTAGTCATACGGTCCTTAAGTGAATCCAGCTTCCCCTTTAATTTTGCCCGTCATAAAGTCGCAAAAGGGGGATCTTGTGACTCCTGGGACACAGTGACTGTCATTAACATGAGTCAATTTGCAAGCATCTGGATTTTGGTCACATGACCACAAGGGAATGCTGCGACGGTCGTAACTGTGAAAAACGGCCATAAGTCACATTTTCAGTGCCGCTGTAACTTTGAGCAGTTACTAAACGAACTGTTGTAAGTTGAGGACTACCTGTATTTAATTTCATTTTATTCACTTCATTCACTCAGTTTATTTACAGAATAATTGCAACATTACTTTATATATATATATATATATATAGACTATGTAATTGTAATTCTATATAAATCATATAAATTCTGTAATATAGTTCTGTAATTCTACTATAGAATATAAATTCTATAAAACTAGTATAATAAACCGAGCCGAGGTGGCGCAGTGGTTAGGGTGCAGTACTGCAGGCCACTTCAGCTGACTGCTATCTGCAGTTCAGCGGTTCAAATCTCACCGGCTCAAAGGTTGACTCAGCCTTCCATCCTTCCGAGGTGGGTAAAATGAGGACCCGGATTGTTGTTGGGGGCAATATGCTGACTCTGTAAACCGCTTACAGGGGGCTGAAAGCCCTGTGAAGCGGCATATAAGTCTAACTGCTATTGCTATTGCTATAATTATTATTTAGAGAACATTATTCACCTCATTTATTTAGAGAATTTATACAGATGCTAATTTACTTTTAAGTGATTCTAGGGGGCTTATATGGAAAATTGTATATATGGAAACCCTGAACAATGGAAGAATGAAAGATGAAACTTTAATATAAACAGATGCGAAGAGGGAAATAATAAAACAGGTAAAAGAAGACAGAAATGTGTTTGAATACAAAGGTGACATGAATAAAAGTTAGAGTAGAAAAGTTGGAATAGAAATATAACTAAGAGGGGAACAACAATATACATATTTTAACACAACAAGATATATGTAATAATAATAATTAGGAGAAATTGAATGGTGGTGGTATTAGATATGTTTAAACAACATGAAATGTAATAACTGTGAGTAATAATATTATGTTTATGTGTTCTCAAATGTTTGATACCCAGGTATCACACTGTTCATCCATTGATATGTATAAGCAATATAAAATAAAAAAACTTGGCCAAAAATATTTAAAAAAAAACAATTGTGAATTCTGCTGTTAATTGGGGTCATTGAGGACTAGCTGTAAACAGAATCACTGAATTCAAAGTTGCTCCTGATTTCAGGGTCGAAGGCAGGGCCAGTCCAGCCTCCACAATTAAAACCAGAGAGGAGGGGTCTTCCCCCCCCACTCCCCACTTCAGCTATTTGGGTTATGGCTGAGACCCTGAAGTACAGGACATAAACTTGTCCAGTCCTTCCAAGCAGGGGGCCTTTGAGAATTGACCCACAGGCCTTTCTTTTCCCTCCTTTGATCTCTGCAATCTTCGGACCCTCCTAGCCCCCTCCTCAAATTCCAAGAGATGCATTTCCGGTCTCTTGCAGGACACAAAGGGGGCGGGGGTGTGTGGGAGGGGGCCCGGCCAGAGAGATCTTCCTTAGAGACGGGAGGAAGAGCCATTGTCATTCCAGGGCTGACAAAAGCTCTTGCTTTAAAAATATAAAAAATTGAAAGATTATTATCACATTCAATTATTATTTTTTCCTGGCTATCAAGCTGTTGCTCAGAAAACCAGATGCCTTTATATAAAACTGTTATAGGAAAAGAGCCACCACATTTGTTTCGAATGCATCAGTTACGATTTTACAAATTCCGATGCCTTTTTATAAAATTGTTAAGCTGGAAAAAGGCCTGCCAGATTTTTCTCCTGAATGCATAATTTATTATTTTTTTATCAACTTTGAATTACTTTCCTAAAATTGCCCCCCTCTCCCAGTTTCTGTAGTGGAATAATATGGGAAGAAATCAACGTTAAGAAAAAAAAACAAAAAATTGGACACACTGTTGAAGAACTGTTTTATTTATTTTTTAACATCGACACCTGCTTGTTGAGGCTTTGATCTGAGATGGTGGCAACAAAAATGTACCGCCAGTCCTCGACTTACGACCACAATGGAGCCAGGACCGGTCAATAAGTCATGTTTTTCTAAATATGACTATCCCTATGTCTACATTTGCGTAGTGGAATAAAATGGGAAGACAGAACGCCCAAAACCTCTGTTGCTAAATGAGGCAGTTTTTAAAATGAGTTTTGCTCCAATTTACAACCTGTCCTGCCACAGCCGCTAAGTGAATACCTGAGCGTGTGACACGGTCATTAAGTGGAATCTGGCTTCCTCGTTGATTTTGTTTGTCAAAAGATCGCAAAAAAGCAGATCACTGCAACCTTCATAAGTATGAGTCAGTTGCCAAGCATCTGGTAGGTAGGTAGGTAGGTAGGTAGGTAGGTAGGTAGGTAGGTAGGTAGGTAGGTAGGTAGGTAGGAAGGAAGGAAGGAAGGAAGGAAGGAAGGAAGGAAGGAAGGAAGGAAGGAAGGAAGGAAGGAAGGAAGGCAGGCAGGCAGGCAGGCCACATTTTGATCATGAGACCATGGGGATGCTGTGATGGTCGTAAGTGCGAAAAATGGTCATATCTACTGGTCCTAACTGCTTTTTGCCCACAGGTGGATTCATATCCCAATTCAGTGGTCTCCCATCCCATCACAAAACAGCCCAGCTTCTGATTGGCGTTTCCAACTACCAAAACTGGCTATATCGGTCAGAATGCTTTTGCTCCCTGTCATCCCATTGCCTTTATTTTATTTTATTTATTTTAATCCTCATTCTCTTGCCCGAATGGATTCTGTATATCTAAAAAAATAATAATAATAATCCTGAAAAAGGCCACAAAATAAATCCGCGTCACATCAAGCACTGCGTAGGGGGAAGAAAGGAAAAAAAAGGCACGCTTGAATTTGCAACTTTGCAAGAAAGGAAATTGCAAAAGAGATGCATCGTTCCCCCCCAAAAAAGCACGGTCTTCAAATTTTAATCGGCGTAAATTTTAACAACTTTGAATGATTTTTTTTGCCTTTTTTTTATCCTCTCTGCAAGATAAGCCCGGCGTGGCCTTATAGGGGGAAGACAGGTTGCAGAAATGTTGAATCAAAGAATATTAAAATCCTGAAATAAAAGGATGGCTTCCAAAGAGGAATGTCTTTGGAGATTTAAAAAAGTGTGTGTATTGGGGGGGGGGGATTTGCAATTTATTGTCCACCGTTTACAAGGAGTTTTACAGCCAGCCCTTCTCATCTGGCGGCTCGTACCTGCCCAATTCCACAATTCGCAGGGCTGTGTGCTTTTTCTCCGCAGGATGCAAAGGAGAACAACAGAGGGGGACTTCAAAGGGGTCGTTGGGGGAGATCAGAGGGGTGGGAGGAAGGTGCCATGGGCTCCCCCCACCGAGAAAAAGCCATTGAATTTTATGAGGTTCCCCTTTTGAAGTCCTCAGATGGCTCCAGGCATTAAGAATTGATGCGTCCACCCCGGCCTTCCTCCCTCCTTAATGTGGACTAACGGACTGGATGGCTTTTGCTGGAGAGAATGCAATGGGATTCTGCTTATAGAAGAATAACAGAGTTGGAAGGGGACCCTGGTGGTCATTTAGTCCAACCCGCTGCTTAGGCAAGAGTCCTTACTCCATCTGGGGGAAACGGCTGTCCCGTCTCCTCTTAAAAGCCTTGTGTAGCACCGACAACTTCCAGAGGGAAGCTGTTCCATGGATTAATTGTTCTCACTGTTAGGAAGTTTCCCCTTAGTTCTAGCTTGCTTCTCTCCGAATTCTTCCCAAGAACCAGCATGGACGGACCAATGGCCCCTTAGCTATGTGGAATTGCATGCAGAAAACTGCAACACTGATTTTGATTCTGTGCATCGAAAAATACAAATTTGGGGTGCAGGACAAGTTGGAGCATTTGTCAACATCAGAAATGTTAAGATGAGTGGACTTTGAATTCCAGAATCCCCCAGCCAGGATGCTTTAAGAGGGGAGGACTCCAACACCCAGAATCCACCAGCCAGGATGCTTTAAGAGGGGAGGACTTCCACTCCCAGAATCCCCCAGCCAGGATGCTTTAAGAGGGGGGGACTCCAACACCCAGAATCCACCAGCCAGGATGCTTTGAGAGGGGAGGACTTCCACTCCCAGAATCCCCCAGCCAGGATGCTTTGAGAGGGGAGGACTTCCACTCCCAGAATCCCCCAGCCTGCATGCTTTAAGAGGGGGGGGGACTCCCACTCCCAGAATCCCCCCGTCGGCATCCATTAAGAAGAACGGACTTCTGGGAATCGAAACTATTCCAAGGCTTAGAATTGTCCTTAGTCTTCAGTTTTGGGGGCAGAATCTGAATTTTGGGGTCACACAGCAGCAAAAAAAAAGGGGGGAATCCTTGGGGGGGTATCAAATTGCAAGAGAGTGGGCGTGGCCACTATTTGCAACGCCTCTTTGCAGCGTTTCACCTTCCCACTAGGGAAGACTGCCTTAATTTCCAATTTGGAGGGTGTCTCCATGTGACCCCCCCCTCTGGAACACGAATGCCAGTTAGGTGGTCCCGAAAACTGCAAAGATTTAAACTAGGTTTCGAGCGTGTGGGATCAGGCCTGAGTCCATCTACCCAGCCTACACCTCAAGGGGGAGGGGGGGGGGGACTACTCTACCCCTAATCCTCTGCCTGGTGAGAAAAGAGCTCCTCTCTCCTCCCTCAAGGGCTTTGCACACTTACAACCATTCGTTTAGCGACTGTTCACAACATCACTGACCATTTTCCACACAACCGTCACAAACCATTGGGAACAGGTTCATATTTATAGCAATAGCAATAGCAGTTAGACTTATATACCGCTTCATAGGGCTTTCAGCCCTCTCTAAGCGGTTTACAGAGTCAGCATATTGCCCCCAACAACAATCCGGGTCCTCATTTCATCCACCTCGGAAGGATGGAAGGCTGAGTCAACCCTGAGCAGGTGAGATTAGAACCGCTGAACTGCAGATAACAGTCAGCTGTAGTGGCCTTCAGTACTGCACCCTAACCACTGCGCCACCTCGGCTCTTATGATGGCCTGAGTTTCCCAAGAGGGGGTGTCGCGTGATCCCCTTTTGCGACCTTCTGACAAGCAAAGCCAACGGAGAAGCCAGATTCACTTCGCGACCGTGTGACTAACTTAACGACCGCAGGGGTTCGCTTAACAACGGGGGTGGCAAGAAACATCGTAAAACGGGGCAGAACTCAGTTAACAAGGGTCTCATTTAGCAACGGATGTATGTCAAGGACAACCAGTACTTTTTTTGTGGGGGGGGGGAGGAAATCTCTCTTTTTACAAACAGAATTGTTTCACTGACTTAAGTTGGTCATGTCTTTACAAGCCACCATTCGTGGCTTGATAGGAATTGGATGGTTCAGCAACCAGGGGGCTCCTGGCTTGACCTTAACTACAACTGGACTTTACCTACAAGTAAGTTGACAATTCAGATCTTGCAAAGTTGTAAACCGGACATTCCCTTGTTCAAACGATTTGTGGGACCCTCAAATGATTGTACAAGCCAGGATCTTCTTCATCT
Source organism: Thamnophis sirtalis (assembly GCF_051295495.1). Lineage (NCBI taxonomy): Eukaryota > Metazoa > Chordata > Lepidosauria > Squamata > Natricidae > Thamnophis > Thamnophis sirtalis. The sequence goes on from NW_028261384.1 coordinate 3,395,441, forward strand.
TGTCTTTTCACCAGCCTCGCACCGGCTTCCACGTCTCCACCACACGGCCCCCGCGGTGGACGAAGAAGACGGGGTGCATCGCGGCCGTGGCACACGCCTGGGCAGAGCGGGGGGTGAGTGGGTGCCCCCATGTTGCAAAGAGGAAGGGAGAGAAACAAGACAATGAGAAACACAATTAGCTGCAAACGCACTTCCCAGGGTCAAAAAAAACCCCCAAAACGGCCCAGCAGATGCATTCACACAACCTGGGGGAAAAGAAAAAGATCCTGATTGGGGTTAACCTGGGTTAGGGTCGTTTTGTGGCTGAATGTCATGGGAATGTTGCCAGGTTGGTTAATTTAGGGTGCTGGGCATTGTTCAAAGTGGCGGGGGAAAACGGAAGATTCAGAATCCAGGCTAAATGGATTGTGTGAATGCGACTCCGGGAGCGTTTAGATCAGGAACAAGCAGGCCAGGAGGGGGCAGCCCGTTTCTAGGTCCAAGCCGGACTCACGTGGTAAGGGATCAGAGCCAGAAGGCTGCCCAAGGGGAACTTGGCAAAATCCAGTATCCCGGTCATGGGTTCGATTTTTCCGTGTTCCTGAGTCATGGCCACCAACCTGCAAAAGAAGATCGGGAGCTGTTTTTCCTTCGGGATACGACCTCCGTTCTGCCAATGAGGGCTCTTCTTCTGAGGACTTGCCCTTTCATAGAGTCCTAGGGTTGGAAGGGATCTTAGAGGTCATCTAGTCTGACCCCCTGCGCAAGGCGGGAGACCCTACACAGGTAGTGCTCGACTTATAAACGGTTCATTTAGTGGTCGTCTGAAGTTAGGAACATTTTTCACACTTAACGACCATTGCAGTACACGCACCCCTGCGGACGCTTGGCAGTTGATTCGTATTTACGACGGTTGCAGTGTCCCGGGGTCATGTGATCACATTTTAAGACCTTCTGACCAGCAAAGTCATGGGGAAGCCAGATTCACTTAACAACTGTGGCACAAAGAGTCATAAAATGGGGCAAACCTCATTTAACAAATGTTTCACTTAGCAACGGAAATTTGGGGCTCAACTGTGGGGGCAGGGGCTGAAGGCCAGAGGTGGGAAGACGGGGGCTTCCTGGTGGTGGCCCAGCTGCACCGAAGCCCTTTTGCTTTCAGGAAGGAACTGAAGGGGTCCCCGCTCAGTCTCCCAGTGACCCCTGGCCCTGAAGGTTATACCTTATAGAGTGATTTTTTTAAATAAAAAAAAAGTATTATTATTATTATTATGCATGCTATATGGATTGGGGCCGCTTATAAATACTTGTTGAGATAGACAGACAGACAGACGGACGGATGAATATTGCTATATAATAAATGAAAAAAAAAATTAGGTAAATGATAGATAATACATAAATAGATTTAGATATGATAGATGGATGGATGGATGGATCGGTGGAGATAGATAGATAGATGGATGGATGGATGGATGGATGGATGGATGGATGGATGGATGGGATGGGATAGGATAGGATAGGATAAATAGATAGATAGGATAAATATAGCTAGACAGGATAGATAGCAAGATAGAGATAGATAGATAGATAGATAGATAGATAGATAGATAGATAGATAGATAGATAGATAGATAGATAGATAGATAGGATAAATAGGATAAATATAGCTAGATAGGATAGATAGATAGATAGATAGATAGATAGATAGATAGATAGATAGACAGACAGACAGACAGACAGACAGATAGATAGGATAAATAGATGGATAGATAGGCTAAATAGAGATAGCTAGATAGGATAGGTAGCGAGATAGATAGATAGATAGATAGAGAGAGAGAGAGAGAGAGAGAGAGAGAGAGAGAGAGAGAGATAGGATAGATAGCGAGATAGATAGATAGATAGATAGATAGATAGAGAGAGAGAGAGAGAGAGAGAGAGAAATAGGATAAATAGATAGATAGATGATAGATAGGCCAATAAATTTAGATTGATGGATGGATGGATGGACGGACAGATGGACGGACAGGCAGAGAGATAGATAGATAATAGACAAAAGATAGAAATGATAGAAAATATAGATAAATGATAGGTAATAGATCGAGGAATACGGACGCAATGACAAACAGATAAATATTGTAGCAGATAACTGAATACAGGTATTCCTCGACTCACAACTGTTCTCTTAGGGGCACTGAAAAAGTGACTTGACCATTTTTCACATTTACGACCATTGCAGCATTTCCCTGCGGTCACGTGATCAAAATCCAGCCGCTTGGCAACTGGTACATATTTACGACGGTCGCAGTGCCCCCAGGGTCCCTCTTGAGACCGCCTGACGGCCAAAGTCCATGGGGAAGCCAGACTCACCTAACAACTTAAGTTGTTAAATACTTAACAATCGTGTGACTAATTGCAGGGATTCACTTAACAACTGTGGCAAGAAAGGTCATTGAGACGGAACTGAACTCATTAACAACCGTCTGGCTTAGCGACAAAACCTTTGAACTCAGTTGTGGTCATATGTCGAGGACCACCTGTGGACAGGTAGACAGGCAGAGAGAGAGAGAGAGAGAGATCTGGGAGGCGTAAAGAGACCGATGGACAGATATCTTGATAGGATGACCGTCTCCAGTGGGAAGCAGGGAGGGATGGAAAGGAAGGATCAGGTGTCCGGGAATTATAGCTCCGTTACTTGAGGTCTGGGTGGCCGTCCACCAGGGCAAAGCCGGTGGGCAGCTGACCCAGGCTGTCCAGGCTCAACCCTGTCCATCCGCAGTCCACCAGTAACTGGTTGCGGTGTGGGTAGTGACCAATCACTCGTGTCCAGACTCGTACGGCCACGTCCTCAAGCTGGCAGGAGCCAATCATCGTCTGCTGGAGATCTAGAAGGGAAGGAAATCCATGGAGCCACTCGTGGTCTTTCCCCCCCCCACCGGCCTACTTTGCAGGGTGATTGTGTCGGAGGGATATGAAGGTCTTCAACTCCCAGAATCCCCCAGCCTAATGGGTGGATTTCAACTCCCAGAATCCCCCAGCCTAATGGGTGGACTTCAACTCCCAGAATTCCCCAGCCAAACGGGTGGACTTCAACTCCCAGAATTCCCCAGCCAAACGGGTGGACTTCAATTCCCAGAATACCCCAGCCTAATGGGTGGACTTCAACTCCCAGAATCCCCCAGCCTAATGGGTGGACTTCAACTCCCAGAGTTCCCCAGCCTAATGGGTGGACTTCAACTCCCAGAATCCCCCAGCCTAATGGGTGGACTTCAACTCCCAGAGTTCCCCAGCCTAATGGGTAGACTTCAAGTCCCAGAATCCCCCAACCTAATGGGTGGACTTCAAGTCCCAGAATCCCCAGCCTAATGGGTGGACTTCAACTCCCAGAATCCCCCAGCCTAATGGATGGACTTCAACTCCCAGAGTTCCCCAGCTTAATGGGTGGACTTCAACTCCCAGAGTTCCCCAGCTTAATGGGTGGACTACAACTCCCAGAATTCCCCAGCCTAATGGGTGGACTACAACTCCCAGAATTCCCCAGCCTAATGGGTGGACTTCAAGTCCCAGAATCCCCCAGCCTAATGGGTGGACTTCAACTCCCAGAATCCCTCCCAGAATCCCCCAGCCTAATGGGTGGACTTCAACTCCCAGAGTTCCCCAGCTTAATGGGTGGACTTCAACTCCCAGAGTTCCCCAGCTTAATGGGTGGACTACAACTCCCAGAATTCCCCAGCCTAATGGGTGGACTTCAACTCCCAGAATCCCCCAGCCTAATGGGTGGACTTCAACTCCCAGAGTTCCCCAGCCTAATGGGTGGACTTCAACTCCCAGAATCCCCCAGCCTAATGGGTGGACTTCAACTCCCAGAGTTCCCCAGCTTAATGGGTGGACTTCAACTCCCAGAGTTCCCCAGCTTAATGGGTGGACTACAACTCCCAGAATTCCCCAGCCTAATGGGTGGACTTCAACTCCCAGAATCCCCCAGCCTAATGGGTGGACTTCAACTCCCAGAGTTCCCCAGCCTAATGGGTGGACTTCAACTCCCAGAATCCCCCAGCCTAATGGGTGGACTTCAACTCCCAGAGTTCCCCAGCCTAATGGGTAGACTTCAAGTCCCAGAATCCCCCAACCTAATGGGTGGACTTCAAGTCCCAGAATCCCCAGCCTAATGGGTGGACTTCAACTCCCAGAATCCCCCAGCCTAATGGATGGACTTCAACTCCCAGAGTTCCCCAGCTTAATGGGTGGACTACAACTCCCAGAATTCCCCAGCCTAATGGGTGGACTACAACTCCCAGAATTCCCCAGCCTAATGGGTGGACTTCAAGTCCCAGAATCCCCCAGCCTAATGGGTGGACTTCAACTCCCAGAATCCCCCAGCCTAATGGGTAGACTTCAAGTCCCAGAATCCCCCAACCTAATGGGTGGACTTCAAGTCCCAGAATCCCCCAGCCTAATGGGTGGACTTCAACTCCCAGAATCCCCCAGCCTAATGGGTGGACTTCAACTCCCAGAGTTCCCCAGCTTAATGGGTGGACTTCAACTCCCAGAGTTCCCCAGCTTAATGGGTGGACTACAACTCCCAGAATTCCCCAGCCTAATGGGTGGACTACAACTCCCAGAATTCCCCAGCCTAATGGTGGCTGGGGAATTCTGGGAATTGAAGTCCACCCATCTTCAAGTTGCTAAGGTGCAAAACATGGACTCTCATTCCTAAAATAGCAATAGCAATAGCAATAGCAATAGCAGTAGACTTATATACCGCTTCATAGGCCTTTCAGCCCTCTCTAAGCGGTTTACAGAGAGTCAGCATATCGCCCCCCAACAACAATCCGGGTCCTCATTTTACCCACCTCGGAAGGATGGAAGGCTGAGTCAACCCTGAGCCGGTGAGATTTGAACCGCTGACCTGCTGATCTAGCAGTAGCCTGCAGTGCTGCATTTTAACCACTGCGCCACCTTGCGCCTCTTCCTCAGAAGAGGAAAGGGAGTGAGAAGCAGGAAGACCTGGGTTCAAATCATTCCCCTTTCCCTTGAACCCAACGCTCAAGGGATGAATTTGGACCAGCCCTCCTTTTCGCTTATATGAGACTACCTGGCTAGGGTGTTGTTTGGGGAATAAATGTACATTATTTCTTGCTCTCAAGGGGATGGAAGAAATCTGTTATTTTACATCTCAATATTTTACACATAAATGTATTTTATGTGCATGTGAATGTATTTTGAAGGTAAATGCATTTAAATATATTTAAGTGGGAATGTAATTTACATAGGGTATTTTCCATTTGTATATTATTTTATATACTTATATTCTATCTATTCATCTTTGCCTCTATGTATCTATATAATTTTATATAATTTTTGATGTCTATATCTATCTATCTATCTGTCTGTCATCTGTCTGTCTGTCTGTCTACCTATCCCTTCCCCCTCTCCCCTCTCTCTCCACATCCCTCCCTCCATCCCTTTATCTATCTACCGGTATCTCTCTCTCTCTCTCCCTCCCTCTCCCTCTCTCTCTTCATATCCATACATCCTACTCACCATCCATATCTATCTACATACCTATTATCTATCTATCTATCTATCTGTCTATCTATCTATCTATCTATCTATCTATCTATCTATCTATCTATCTATCTTCATCATCATCTATCTATCTATCTATCTATCTATCATCATCTATCTATCATCTATCTATCTATCTATCTATCTATCTATCTATCTATCTATCTATCTATCTATCTATCTATCTATCTATCTTCATCATTATCTATCTATCTATCTATCTATCTATCTATCTATCTATCTATTTATCTATCTATCTATCTATCTATCATCATCTATCTATCATCTATCTATCTATCTATCTATCTATCTATCTATCATCTATCTATCATCTATCTATTCTATCTATCTATCATCATCTATCTATCTATCTATCTATCTATCTATCTATCTATCATCATTTATCTATCATCTATCTATCATCTATCATCTATCTATCTATCTATCTATCTATCTATCTATCTATTCTGTCTATCTATCTATCATCTATCTATCTATCTATCATCATCATCATCATCTATCATCTATCTATCTATTATCTATCTATCTATCATCTATCTATCTATCTATCTATCTATCTATCTATCTATCTATCTATCTATCTATCTATCTATCTATCTATCTATCTATCTATCTATCACCTCTCTCTCTCTCTTTCTCCATGAATTATCTACAGTCCATACACCTCTAATTTTATATATTTCCTGTATGAAAGAGGTTAGAGTAGAGATGAGCTCTGAAGCTCCCAAACGGCCATTTTGGCTGCCCATCCCTAATGAAAACCAGCAGGATCTTCGCTGTCATCCCCCCCCCCCCCGCCCGCCGTCCTCCCTCGGTTTTTCCTGGCGCTCCCTTCCTCCTCCCTGGTCCCTCTCTGGCAGAAGGCCCGAGGCAGGGGAGCCCACACATGGGAGGCGTTAGGCTGAACACCTGCATTTGCTTAGCCTGGAAATGAGAGAGCTGGTCTGGACTGGCGGTGAAGGCACCCGGCTAGAAAGTGGGGGACGGGGAGTTCTAGTCCCGCCTTAGGCACGAAAGCCCTCGCCCCCCCTTCTCTCTCAGTTCAGCTCAGCCCACCTCACAGGGTGGTTGTTGGGTGGAAGTGAGGAGGAGGAGGAAGGAGTGTTAAGAGATGTTTGCCACCTTGATTTTTAAAAATAATAAATAATAATAAAGGGATAAAAAATTAAAAAAAATATATAAAATATAAATATAAAATAATAAAAAATGAAAACATAAAATAAATAAAAAATAAAACAAAGCAGAATATAAAAATAGAATAAAACTAATAAATAAAATAAATAATAAAATAGTAAAAAATTAATAAAATGAAAATAAATAAGTAAAATATAAGCAAATTACATAAAATATAAAATAAAATAAAGCAAAATAATAAAATAAAGCAAAATAATAAAATAAAGCAAAATAATAAAATAAAGCAAAATAATAAAATAAAGCAAAATAATAAAATAAAGCAAAATAATAAAATAAAGCAAAATAATAAAATAAAGCAAAATAGTAAAATAATAAAGCAAAATAATAAAATAAAGCAAAATGATAAAATAAAGCAAAATAATAAAATAATAAAGCAAAATAATAAAATAAAGCAAAATAATAAAATAAAGCAAAATAATAAAATAAAGCAAAATAATAAAATAATAAAGCAAAATAATAAAATAAAGCAAAATAATAAAATAAAGCAAAATAGTAAAATAATAAAGCAAAATAGTAAAATAATAAAGCAAAATAATAAAATAAAGCAAAATAATAAAATAAAGCAAAATGATAAAATAAAGCAAAATAATAAAATAAAGCAAAATAATAAAATAAAGCAAAATAATAAAATAAAGCAAAATAATAAAATAAAGCAAAATAATAAAATAAAGCAAAATAATAAAATAAAGGAAAACAATAAAATAAAATATTAAAAATATGACACAAAAATATAAAACAAAATTAAATCATAGAACAATGCCCAGCCTGCACGAGGGGTTAAAGAGAGGACATCCAGATGGTCCCACGGCAGAGGGGAAGATCGGTCATTTCGAGGGGCATCACTGACCGTAAAAAATATAATTTCCCGGGTGGACTTCGCTGAGCTGGCCCATGGCGGGCACCGGGTGGCTGCAGGAGGGCGTGGAGCCGATGCTGGATTTCGGACAGGGCACCCCGGCTTCCCGGAGCCTGTGGGGGGGAATCAAAATGGTCCTTCCTGAATCACAGACGCCCATTTAACAACCATTCAAAGCTAAATCGACTTTATCAGTTCCTATCATCAGTCCTCGACTTACGACTGTTCGTTTAGCGAAGGTCCCAAGCTGCAGATTTGACCCGGAAGGAGGGAGCCTGGAAACATGTGACAGAGATTCTCAGATCCGGAGAACCTGGTTGTGTTTCGATTGTGGGAATGTGGATCGATTGAGAGAAGTAATGTGAGGAAGGAATGGTGGCTGCAGAGAGAGAGACTTTTCCTTCCTTCCTTCCTTCCTTCCTTCCTTCCTTCCTTCCTTCCTTCCTTCCTTCCTTCCCTTTCTTCTCCCTCCTTCCTTTTCCTCCGCCTATTTCCACCACCCCTTCCTTCTTTCTCTCCTCTCCTTCTTTCTCCTTCCTTCCTTAATTCTTCCCACTCTTCCTTCCCCACTTTCTTTCCTTCCTCCTCCCTCCTTCCTTCTGGCATTCCTCCTTCTCGCCTCCTTCTATCTTTCTCTCCTCCTTTCCTCCTTTCTCTTTCCTCCCTCCCCTTCCCTCTCCCCTTTCTTTCCTTTCTCCACTCTCCTTCCTTCTGCCATTCCTCTCCTCCTTTCTTTCTTTCCTCCTTTCCCTCCCCCTTTCCTTGCTTCCTCCTCTCTCCTTCATATGCCATTCCTCCTTCTCTCCTCTCCTCCTTTCTCTTTCCTCCCTCACTTCCCTCCCTCCTTTCTCTCCTTCCTCCTTCCTCCTGCCATTCCTCCTTCTCTCCTCCTTCTATCTTTCCCATCTCCTTTCCTCCTTCCTTTTTCCTCTCTCCTTTCTCTCCTTCCTCCTGCCATTCCTCCTTCTCTCCTCCTTCTATCTTTCTCTCCTTTCCTTCTTTCTCTTTCCTCCCTCACTTCCCTCCCTCCTTTCTCTCCTTCCTCCTGCCATTCCTTCTCTCCTCCTTTCCTTCTTTCTCTTCCCTCCCTCACTTCCCTCCCTCCTTTCTCTCCTTCCTCCCTCCTGCCATTCCGCCTTCTCTCCTCCTTCTATCTTTCCCATCTCCTTTCCTCCTTCCTCTTTCCTCCCTCCCTCCCCCTTTCTCTCCTTCCTCCTCTCTCCTTCCTTCTGCCATTCCTCCTTCTCTCCTCCTTCTATCTTTCCCTCCTCCTTTCCTCCTTCCTCTTTCCTCCCTCCCTCCCCCCTTTCTCTCCTTCCTCCTCTCTCCTTCCTTCTGCAATTCCTCCTTCTCTCCTCCTTCTATCTTTCCCTCCTCCTTTCCTCCTTTCTCTTTCCTCCCTCCCTCCCTTTCCTTTTTTGGGGGGGGGAGCTGAGAAAAGCCCCCCCCCTCTTTTGATGGGGCTGCCCCTTTCCGATTCATTGCCAGGATCTGCAAAACTTTCCTTTCCCATTCCTCTTTGAACCCCAGCTCTAAAGCCTCTTTTTCTCTATAGGGTTCAAATCCCACCCTCCCAGCCCAGTGGGAGGAGGAGGAGGGGGACCCTGGAAAGGTGGGGGAGGGGGGGACAAACGCCACTAAAGGCCACCTGGACATTGCTGGACCTTTGAAGAGGGTCAACTTCAAAGGGGCCTCAGCTCACCTGAATTCCTGGGAAGGACTTGGGGAGGGGAGGGGCTGGGAGGAAGGGAGGGGGGAGTATATGGAAAAATCCTGCAAATAAACATCTTGTGTCCCCCCCCTTTCCCCCCCAATTCGGTTCAAACATTTACACCATGTAATAAACAAGGATTAGCTTTTACAGCCTTTTAACCGGAATTGGGCATCTGAACAGATCTTTGCAAAGGGTGTTTAGATGGCCAGGCCTGGTTAGGAGGGGGGGGGCTTTTTTGGGGGGGGGGAGGTTGTCAAGAGACAGGCATTTTCCCCAAAACAAGAGATACAGGTGGTCCTTGACTTACAACAGCCCATTTAGCGACCATTCAAAGTTGGCGACGGCACTGAAAAATGCGCCGAGGACCATGTTCCACACTTAACGACCGTTCCCCTGGGTGTGTGTGTGTGTGTGTGTCACACAATCCACACTCAGAGGCATGGCAGCTGACTCCTATCTATAACGGTCGCAGCGTCCCTTCTGACCAGTCAAAGGGGGAAGCCAGATTCACTTAACGACCATGTTAAGAGCTTAACAACGGTGGCGAGAAAGATTAATTTCATGTGGCCAAGCCAAACTCACTTAACGAAGGTCTTGCTTTGCAACAAGGTTTTGGACTCCATTGCCGATTGTGAATTGGGAACTGGCTGTAATGCAGGGACAAAAAATAAAGGGACAAAAATGTTGCAGCCCAAAGACGCACAAGAGGGGATGAGATGAAAACTGGGCACGAGTTATAATCCTGAAGTGAGTTCTAGTCTTGTCTTAAACAGGTGACTTTGGGCCAGTCGCCAGGAGACGGTGACTCCTAGTCCCACTTTAGGCACGAAAGCCGGCTGGGTGACTTTTGGGAAGATCCTCTCTCTGTGCCCAACACACCTCACAGGGTTGTTGTGGGGGAAATAGGAGGAGGAAGGCGTGCTTGTCATCTTATTTGTAAAATAATAAACCAGTGATTAAATAAATAAATAAATTAAGTAAACCAGTGGTTTGGCTCTGCAACCCAACAAGACAGACACGGACTTCAGAGGAGAATCAGAACTGCAGGAAAAAAAAAATACTGCCAACCTGCCTTCCATGGAGGACCTGGACACTGCAGGAGTCAAAAAGAGGGCCGTGAAAATATCTACAGACCCCCTCGCATCCTGGACATCAATTGTTTCAACTCCTACCCTCAAAACGAGGCTACGGAGCACTGCACACCAAGACAACTAGACACAAGGACAGTTTTTTCCTCCCATGCCATCACTCTGCTAAACAAATAATTCCCTCAAAACCGTCAAACTATTCACTAAGGCTGCATTACAATTACTATTAGTCTTCTCATCCTTCCCATCACCCATTTCCTCCTGCTTATGACTACAACATGTTGCTTGTATCTTTACAATTTATATTGTATTATTTGTTTCCTAGTATGATTTGGGTGCTTATTAGAAACCTATGACTATCAGTAAGTGTTGTATCTTGTGATTCTTGATGATGAATGTGTTTTATTTTTCTTTATGTACACTGATATGCCTCAAAGACTAATTCCTTGTGTGTCCAATCTCACTTGGCCAATAAAGAATCCTATCCTATCCTAACCTATTCTGTACTCTCCTCTCCTCTATTCTAATTTAATCTAATCTATTCTCTATTTATTCCAATCTCTATTCCATTCCATTCTATATTCTATTCCTATTCTATTCTATTTTACTTGATTCTATTCTATTCCATTCCATTCTATATTCTATTCCTATTCTATTCTATTTTACTCGATTCTGTTCTATTCCATTCCATTCTATATTCTATTCCTATTCTATTCTAGTTTACTCGATTCTATTCTATTCCATTCCATTCTATATTCTATTCCTATTCTATTCTATTTTACTCGATTCTATTCCATTCCATTCTATATTCTATTCCTATTCTATTCTATTTTACTCGATTCTATTCTATTCCATTCCATTCTATATTCTATTCTATTCTATTCTATTCTCTTTTACTCGATTCTGTTCTATTCCATTCCATTCTATATTCTATTCCTATTCTATTCTAGTTTACTCGATTCTATTCTATTCCATTCCATTCTATATTCTATTCCTATTCTATTCTATTTTACTCGATTCTATTCCATTCCATTCTATATTCTATTCCTATTCTATTCTATTTTACTCGATTCTATTCTATTCCATTCCATTCTATATTCTATTCCTATTCTATTCTATTTTACTCGATTCTATTCTATTCCATTCCATTCTATATTCTATTCCTATTCTATTCTATTTTACTCGATTCTATTCTATTCCATTCCATTCTATATTCTATTCCTATTCTATTCTATTTTACTCGATTCTATTCCATTCTATTCCATTCTATATTCTATTCCTATTCTATTCTATTTTACTCGATTCTATTCTATTCCATTCCATTCTATATTCTATTCCTATTCTATTCTATTTTACTCGATTCTATTCTAGTCCATTCCATTCTATATTCTATTCCTATTCTATTCTATTTTACTCGATTCTATTCTATTCCATTCCATTCTATATTCTATTCCTATTCTATTCTATTTTACTCGATTCTATTCTATTCTATTCCATTCCATTCTATATTCTATTCCTATTCTATTCTATTTTACTCGATTCTATTCTATTCCATTCCATTCTATATTCTATTCCTATTCTATTCTATTTTACTCGATTCTATTCTATTCCATTCCATTCCATTCTATATTCTATTCCTATTCTATTCTAGTTTACTCGATTCTATTCCATTCCATTCTATATTCTATTCCTATTCTATTCTATTTTACTCGATTCTATTCTATTCCATTCCATTCTATATTCTATTCCTATTCTATTCTATTCTCTTTTACTCGATTCTATTCTATTCCATTCCATTCTATATTCTATTCCTATTCTATTCTATTTTACTCGATTCTATTCTATTCCATTCAATTCTATATTTTATTCCTATTCCTATTCTTATTCTACTCTATTCTATTCTCTTTTACTCGATTCTATTCTATTCCATTCCATTCTATATTCTATTCCTATTCTATTCTATTTTACTCGATTCTATTCCATTCTATTCCATTCCATTCTATATTCTATTCTATTCTATTCTATTCTATTCTCTTTTACTCGATTCTATTCTATTCCATTCCATTCTATATTCTATTCCTATTCTATTCTATTTTACTCGATTCTATTCTATTCCATTCAATTCTATATTTTATTCCTATTCCTATTCTTATTCTACTCTATTCTATTCTCTTTTACTCGATTCTATTCTATTCCATTCCATTCTATATTCTATTCCTATTCTATTCTATTTTACTCGATTCTATTCCATTCTATTCCATTCCATTCTATATTCTATTCTATTCTATTCTATTCTCTTTTACTCGATTCTATTCTATTCCATTCCATTCTATATTCTATTCCTATTCTATTCTAGTTTACTCGATTCTATTCCATTCCATTCTATATTCTATTCTATTCTATTCTATTCTCTTTTACTCGATTCTATTCTATTCCATTCCATTCTATATTCTATTCCTATTCTATTCTATTCTCTTTTACTCAATTCTATTCCATTCCATTCCATTCTATATTCTATTCCTATTCTATTCTATTTTACTCGATTCTATTCTATTCCATTCAATTCTATATTTTATTCCTATTCCTATTCTTATTCTACTCTATTCTATTCTCTTTTACTCGATTCTATTCCATTCCATTCCATTCTATATTCTATTCCTATTCTATTCTATTTTACTCGATTCTATTCTATTCCATTCAATTCTATATTTTATTCCTATTCCTATTCTTATTCTACTCTATTCTATTCTCTTTTACTCGATTCTATTCTATTCCATTCCATTCTATATTCTATTCCTATTCTATTCTATTTTACTCGATTCTATTCCATTCTATTCCATTCCATATTCTATTCTATTCTATTCTATTCTATTCTCTTTTACTCGATTCTATTCTATTCCATTCCATTCTATATTCTATTCCTATTCTATTCTAGTTTACTCGATTCTATTCCATTCCATTCTATATTCTATTCTATTCTATTCTATTCTCTTTTACTCGATTCTATTCTATTCCATTCCATTCTATATTCTATTCCTATTCTATTCTATTCTCTTTTACTCGATTCTATTCTATTCCATTCCATTCTATATTCTATTCCTATTCTATTCTAGTTTACTCGATTCTATTCCATTCCATTCTATATTCTATTCTATTCTATTCTCTTTTACTCGATTCTATTCTATTCCATTCCATTCTATATTCTATTCCTATTCTATTCTATTTTACTCGATTCTATTCTATTCCATTCAATTCTATATTTTCTTCCTATTCCTATTCTTATTCTACTCTATTCTATTCTCTTTTACTCGATTCTATTCTATTCCATTCCATTCTATATTCTATTCCTATTCTATTCTATTCTCTTTTACTCGATTCTATTCTATTCCATTCCATTCTATATTCTATTCCTATTCTATTCTAGTTTACTCGATTCTATTCCATTCCATTCTATATTCTATTCTATTCTATTCTATTCTCTTTTACTCGATTCTATTCTATTCCATTCCATTCTATATTCTATTCCTATTCTATTCTATTCTCTTTTACTCGATTCTATTCTATTCCATTCCATTCTATATTCTATTCCTATTCTATTCTAGTTTACTCGATTCTATTCCATTCCATTCTATATTCTATTCTATTCTATTCTATTCTATTCTATTCTATTCTCTTTTACTCGATTCTATTCTATTCCATTCCATTCTATATTCTATTCCTATTCTATTCTATTTTACTCGATTCTATTCCATTCCATTCCATTCTATATTCTATTCCTATTCTATTCTAATCTATTTTACTCTATTCTATTCCATTTCATTCTATATTCTATTCTATATTCCATTCTATATTCCATTCTATATTCTATTCCTATTCCTATCCTATCCTACCCTACCCTATCCTATCCTATTCCACTCCATTCTATTCCTATTCCTATTCTATTCTATTTTACTCTATTCCATTCTCTATTCCATTCCATTCCCTTCCCTTCCAAGAAACAAATAAACAAATAAACACTTACTGCTCCATAAACTTGAGGACAAGCTCGGTGGTTTTTTTGGCGACCGACTGGATTTCCGACAGGCCGTGGCACCCGTACGAGTTCCCACAATGGGCGTAGACGCCCACCAGCTCCGTGGCCCCCTCAGAGACGGCCTTGGCCAGCTTCACGGCTGCGGGGTCCGAGGCTTTCACGCCAGCTGCAAGAAAGCAGAGAAAGGGGCCAAATTCCCGACCGCTCAGGTAGTCCTCGGCTTACGGCCACCACTGAGCCCAAAACATCCATTGCAAAGCGAGGCAGTCTTCAAGTGAGCTTTGTGCCCCATTTTGCGACCTTTCTGGCTGTTGTTGTTAAGTGGGTGACACGGTTATTAAGTGAATCCTCGTTGACTCTGCTTGACAGAAGGTCACGGAAGGTTGCAAAATGGGTCAAAAACAGCTCGATTAGCAACTGCCTCACTTGGCGGCAAAAGCCCTGTTGCGGTCGTAAGTCGAGGACTGCCTGTACGGGCAGCCGCGGGAGGGCGGGTACCTCGTCCATTGTCGCAGTCGATCTTCAGCCAGACTTTCCAGGGCTGCCCAGTACGCAGAGGCCTCCCCTTCAGCCGCTCCAGGGCCTCTGCGCTGTCCACCATCACCTGGAAGGCCTCCAGCTTCTCCGCCAAGGAGGCGGAAGCATCCACCTTGTCGAAGGGCAGCGGGTAGGCGTACAGGATGTCGTCGAAGCCCCCCTCCGCAAAGTGCCGGGCTTCAGCCAGCGTGGAGACCACGATTCCCCTCAGGGAGCCCCCCGTCATGAGGCGCCCAGCTTCCCTGCGAGGGACGCAAAGAAAGGATGAGTGGAGGGGGGGGAGGGCCCGGCGCCCTCTGAGCTGGGTTTCCCCCCCCCCTTGCGGACATCTCACGACCCACCTAGGGAACATCATCAGTGCTAGAAAGGAGGAGGAAGAGGAGGTGGACAACAACGGTGGGTCTGAGCTTGGCGTTTATTCTTGCAGACGTTTCATGACCCAACCAGGTAACGTCGTCAGGGCTAGGAGGGAGGGATGTTTGCAGGGAGGAGGAGGAGGGACAGGGCTGTTCATGTCGCTAGGGAAGATCCCCCCGCGAGCGAACCAAGCTGCGCGTGGCGGGGTGAGAGGCCTCCCACTCACAGGGTCTTGTGGGTCTTCATGTGGGGCCTGAGGGCCACCCCCAGGGCCCGGCAACGCTCCCGCATCCGCTCCGCGTTCCTCGTGGCTACGTCGAGATCCACCGTGAAGGCCGGAGTGGGCAGATCCTCCACGCACCGCCCTTCCCACATGCTCTGCGAGGGAAACACGGATGGAAGTCAGGATGTGCCGGGTTCAAGGAGCTGCCGAAAGGGACCGAGGAGCGAATCCCACCACCACAGAGATAGAAGGTGGCTCTAGAGGGCTCTAGAGGTCATCTAGTCCAGCGGTCCCCCCCCCCCAAACCTTCTGGCTTGGCGGATGAGCGGGCCGGGGTGGGGGAAGAAACGGGATGATTCTGTGCGATGGCGGAGTGTATGTGTGCCCACCCTCCCGCGTGAAGCACCATTTGTGCAAATAGCGCACACTCAGCTTGCACAAAGAGTTATGAACATCTGGCACTCGCCCACTCCTCGTGTGCCCCCCCCCGGGTTCAAATGGGCCACAGGATTGGGGCCCCCTACTCTAATCCACCCCCATTTTCATCCCCCAAAAGGGTTTTTGGGGACCCTGGGAAATTTCTAGGGGGCCCAAGTAAAATAAAATTGTTAGTGGGGGTTGTGTTGTGTGGTGACACATACCCAAAACAAGCAAAGTGCCTTTTAGGTAATCCTCGTCTTACAACCACTCATTCAGTGACGGTTTGAAATCAGATCAGCCCTGAAAAAAAGGGACCTCCACCGTTTTCCACCGTTAAAAGGGCCCTATGGTCACCAGTCCTCGCAATTACGACCACTGAACCATCCCTGCAGTCACACAATCAGAATTTGTGCACTTGGAAATGGCACATTTTTACGACGGTTGCCACATCCCCGGGTCACGTGATCACCACTTGTGACCTTCCCTGCTGGCTTTCGACATGCCGTCAATGGGGAAGCCGGATTCACTTAATGACCGATTCACTGAATGACGGCAATGATCGTGAAATCGAGCCTGATGCACTTAACAATTTCCTTGTTTAGGACGTCATAAGTCGAGGTCTGCATGTATACTGCAAATGCCATTGTGATTGGCAGAAAAAGCACCAGGTACTGTCCGTTGCCCAGCTTCGGTCCTGGGTCCTCGACTTACGCCCGCAATTGAGCTCAAAATTTCCAACTGCTGAGACAGTTGTAAAGTGAGTTTTGCCCCATTCTACAACCTTTCTTGCCACATTGTTAAGTGAACCCCCATGGTTGTTAAGTGAGTCACATGGTTGTTAAGCGAATCTGGCTTCCCCATCGACTCGGCTTGCCACAAGGTCGCATCATATGACCGCAGGGCAAAGCAACCGTCATAACTGTGTGACTGCTGACGTTGTGTCCATGCGGAGGCCGCAATGGCCATAACTGTGAATCAAACCAGTCACAATTCCTTTCTTCTGCACCGTTGTTGTAACTTTGAACGGTCACTAAACAGTCATAAAACGAGGACTATGCTTGTATTTTAAATGAGGCAGTGAAAATGTAAAACTAGCAGATATTTTTTTAAAAATCTCAGCTCAAGGATCCTTATTTATTCATTTATTCCCATGCTATTTTAATGTGTTATTCATGCTGCTTTGTTTCCATAACATTTCACAACCTTCCTGCGAGGGAGGACCAAATGTCAGCATTCCAGCTGAGACTAGAAGACCTCCAAGGCCCCTCCCAACTCTGCTATTGTATTATTGTATTATTGTATACCTACAGCCACAGGTGATGAGGTTTCTGAAGATATCACCAGACCAATATCTGCGGAGTAAAACATTGATGGATTGGTTAGATTTATATCCCACAGTGATGTCTATTCCTTTATTTTTTTCCCCCCCTTGTAAACCACCTTGCGGTCTTGGCCAGTTTAAGAGGGATCCAAAGCTTCTTTGACTGAGAGACCCTGCCCCCCCCCTGCTGCTAGCCCCATAGTTTTTACCCATTGCAATGCACAAATACGCAAAAAAGACCACTCTCAACTTCGGCACAAGTCCTCCTCCCTAGCAGGGACTTATTCGCGGTAGCCCCAAATCTTTAACGAAGGAGAAAGAACCACAGGTGGCGCAGTGGTTAGAGTGGAGTACTGCAGGGCTACTTCTGCTGATTGCCGGCTGCCTGCAATTTGGCAGTTCGAATCTCACCAGGCTCAAAGGTTGACTCAGCCTTCCGTCCTTCCGAGGTGGGTAAAATGAGGACCCGGATTGTTGGGGGCCAAGAGGCTGGCTCTGTAAACCACTTAGAGGGAGCTATAAAAGCACTGTGAAGGGGTATATAAGTCTAAGGGATACTGTCCTCTCTCCCTCCCTTCCATGGTGCGCAGTAGTTAGAATGTAGTATTGCAGGCTAATTCTGCCGACTGCAAACAGTTCGACTCTCACCAGGCTCAAGGCTGACTCAGCCTTCCGTCTTTCCGAGGTGGGTAAAATGAGGACCCAGATTGTTGGGGGAAAGAGGCTGACTCTGTGAACCGCTTAGAAAGAGCTGGAGAAGCACTATGAAGCGGTATATAAGTGATAAGTGCTATTGCTATTTTCCTCCCTCTTTTCCTTCCTTCCTTCCTTCCTTCCTTCCTTCCTTCCTTCCTTCCTTCCCCTTTCCCTTTCCCCTTCCTTCCTTCCTTCCTTCCTTTCCTTTCTTTTCCTTCCCTATCACCCTTGGTACACAGTAGTTAGAATGCAGTATTGCAGGCTAACTCTGCCGACTGCCAATAGTTCGAATCTCACCGGCTCAAGGTTGACTCAGCCTTCCGTCCTTCCGAGGTGGGTAAAATGGGGACTCAGATTGTTGGGGGGCAAATATGCTGACTCTGTAAACCGCTTAGGAAGACCTGTAGAAACACCATGAAGGGGTATATAAGTCTAAGGGCTAATTGCTATTATTGAAGTCCATAAGATTAAACCAGAGGGGTGTTTTTTTTAAGTCTGGGCCACTTTAAGATGGGTGGACTTCAACTCCCAGAATTCCTCTTGATTAAGTTACACACTTCAGCCCCACAATTCTCCAAGAAGAACAAGTGGATTTTCACTACCCAGAATCCCCCAGCAAGCAAATGTCGAGTTCAAATCCCAGAATTCCCCAGCCAGCATGTACGGATCTCTCTCTCTCTCTCTCCCTCCCCCCCCCCTCTCTCTCCCTCCCTCCCTCCCTCCCTCCCTCCCCCCCCCTCTCTCTCTCTCACACACACACACACACACACACACACACCTTTGCGGGCTGTGGAATTCTGGGAGTTGAAGTCCATCTGTTGAAACAAAATGGATGAGATTGGAAAAAAAATGGCTGTTTTTCCAAAGATTTCCCCCCCCCCCCGCCTTCCCACGGTTTCTATTGTATTATATTATAGTACATATATAATAAATATTACATATTACACATATAATATGCATATAGATGTATGTATTGTACTATATACAATATATATTATATTATATGTAATTATAATAATATTACAAATAAGGAAATGGAGATGCAAATATATAAATATGTATACATATGATGTATACATATGTATACATATGTATACATATGTATACATATGTATACATATATACACATATATACACATATATACACATACACACACGCACACACACGTACGCACACACGCACACACACATATAAATGCATCATTATTATATTTCCAAAGCTGATTTCTAATTTGTCAGCTTTGGGGCGCCCGGTTGCAGACCGTGCATTCAGCAAACTCCTTGCAAACTTCTTACAGACTCGCAATCACCTCCAGAGTTAAAGCAACGTTTGGAGGCGTCCCAGCGAAAGACGCCAAGTTCGCACCCTCCATACCTCTCGGGACGCTTGGAGAAGAAGGGTGCAGCAGCGAGGGAGTCACTTCGTACCGGCCCTTCGGACTTGGGCAAAGTCCAGCTGGGAGTGAGGGGGGGGGAGGGGTGTCACATGAGCAAGTGGGCAGGTCCGCCCCTTTTGCAACACTCAAGGACTGCAAGTTCCAGGGTGCTCAGCCGGCCAGCGCGAGGCGTTCTGGGTGTTGAAGTTTATTGCATGAGAAAGTTGTAGGCTGGAGAGAGCCGGTCGAAGCAGCTCTGACGACGGAATCCTTTGCAAGATGGAATAAAAGATTGCATATTATCATATCTATCTATTCTATCCATCTCGTATCCATCTATATATCTTCTGTCTGTCTTTTTGACTGTCTCTTTCTCCCAACATATCTGTCTGTCTGTCTGTCTGTCTGTCTGTCTGTCTGTCTGTCTGTCTGTCTGTCTGTCTGTCTGTCTGTCTGTCTGTCTGTCTGTCTATCTATCTATCTATCTATCTATCTATCTATCTATCTATCTATCTATCTATCTATCTATCTATCTATCTATCTATCATCCACCCATTCTCACTCTCTCATCTACCTGTCTGTCTGTCTGTCTGCCTGCCTCTCTCTCTCTCTCTATCTATCTATCATCCATCCATTCTCACTCTCATCTGTCTGTCTATCATATCTCTCTCTCAATCTATCATCCATCCATTCTCACTTTCTCATCTGTCTGTCTGTCTGTCTGTCTGCCTGCCTCTCTCTCTCTATCTATCTGTCTATCATCCATCCATTCTCACTCTCTCATCTATCTATCTTTCTGTCTGTCTGTCTGTCTATCTGTCTATCTGCACAACTATAATTGTAGCAGAATTATAAATAAGGAAAAATGGATGCAAGTATAAATATGGATGTATGTATAACTATTATAATAATTATAATAAAAACAATGTATATTATATAGCAGATGCATATATATATATATATATATATATATATATATATATATGTATGTATGTATGTATGTATGTATGTATGTATGTATGTATGTATGTATGTATATGTGTGTGTGTGTGTGTGTGTGTGTAAAAATATATAATTGTAATAAAAATCATAGATATATACTGTCTAATAAGAGAAGGATAAAATTATATAATCAGTGTATGCACAATGTAAACACACACACACAAACACACACACATTATATATATATGCCCAAATATGAGAGGAAGATTACTACTTCCATTCTCCTTCAGCTCGTCACAAGAGACCATCCAGGCAGAAACCCAATATTTTTACTGTTGCCTTTTTGTTACATTTGTTGTATTTGTGCTGATAAATACCCTTACTGGGTATATATAGATACTTTTCACCCTGGCTTGGCTGATAAGGAGTCGAACTCTGTGGCTTAGTGGTTAAATCCCAGCAAGGGTATGGCTAGCTGATGAGAGCTAAATAACTTGAAATAGATCTATACTAGTCTCCCTTTATTTATTTATCAGCACAAATACTATATATATATATATATATATATATATATATATATGTATATGTATATGTATATGTATATGTATATGTATATGTATATGTATATGTATATGTATATGTATATGTATATGTATATGTATATGTATATGTATATGTATATGTATATGTATATGTATATGTATATGTATATGTATATGTATATGTATATGTATATGTATATATATAAATAATAAATAATATGGAGGAGATACATATTTATATTAATGTATGCACAAATATAATTATAGTAAAATTATAAAGAAATAGTGATGCAAGTATGTTGCACACTTATGATGAAAATGATGTTACATATTTTGTATTATCTGAGAGGCAGGGGATGTAAGCATACATGTAGGCATACACATATTATAATAGTAATTATGTTGTATATTATATACTGAATATATAGAGATGGGCAACTATATATATATTTATGTATGCATTATAATAATTGTAATAAAAATATAGGTAATATGTGTATGAACACACACAGATTATTTGCAGAGGTTGTAAATGTAAACGTGTAAAAACGCGTAGAAAAAAAAGCAAAAACCCACTCGGACATAAAAGAATTAACTTGCGGGTCGGGGAGAAGCATTTCAAGGTTTTTTTTCCCCGCCCGCCCGCTCTATTTTCTCGTCTCACCGGGACTGAAGAACCACAAAGCTATTCTGAAGGGAAGGGAGGGGGGGAAAATGCGCCTGCGCGTTGCTGATCGATGCCTCGTTGGCGCTAACAAGCTCTCCGATTCCACCCATGGTGCGTTATGTTTGCCAACAGCGCCACCTGCCGATGGGCAAAGCTGTTTTAGCGGCCGATGCGCGGTGAGTTGCGTGGGAAAAGGGCGTTTTTGACCCGCTTTTTTGCGGGGTTGATGCACTCGAACTGTTTTTGCGTCGGCCTCCGATGGAGGGGAGGCGGAGAGTTCCGCAAGCACCCATAGGATGAGGGGCAGGGAGCGCAAACTACAACTGGGTTGGAGTTGCAAAAGTTTTGAGTTTCCCCTCCGTTTGCAAAGGCTTAAAAAGCTGGCAAGCCTATTGGTTAGATCGAAAGGGCTTAGGCGGTGCACCTAACCGCTGTCTCTTATTTTTCCTCCACACAACCCTGCTAGGAAGGCACGAGAGAGAGAGAGAGAGAGGCGGCGGGGGGGCGGGGCAAAAAACAACAGATGATACTCATAAGTCTGATCCTCGCATTTACGACCAGTTCTCACCTGACAGCCATTGCAGTGTCCCCAGTCACATGATCAAAATTCATTTATCTTGGCAACCAGCATGTATTTATGATTATTACAGCGTCCTGGGCTTAGTGACCAGGTGATTCACTTAATAACCATGGGAATTTGCTTAACCATCACAACAAACTTGTAAAATCAGGTCCACTTAGCAACCTAGTAGTAACAGAAGTTTAGTAACAGAACTTTAGGTTTTAATTACGTTGAGGACTAATGACCAGAGTTGAACCCAAAATTTAAGTGAGTTTCCCCACATTTTACGACCTACCTTGCCACAGTTGTTAAGTGAATCACTGCAGTTAAGTTAGTATACAATTATTAAGTGAATCTTGTCAGAAGGTCGCAAAAGTGGATCACGTGACCCCAGAACACTGCAACAGTCATAAATACAAGTCAGTTTCCAAGCATCTGAATTATTATGGTCCTGTCACTACAGGGATGGTGTAAAGTTTGCAAAATAGTCCCATTTTGGAAAAAAAATCCCATTTTTTCAGTGCCATTGTAACTTTGGTCATTAAATAAACTGTTGTAAGTCAAGGACTACCTGTATAGATATGTTATATGCTTATTTATTTATATTCTGTACTTCTTAATCATCATCTCTCCCTGAGCAGTGTACAACATAATAGAAAAAAAAAATTAACATCAAAATGACTTGCCTTGGGTGGAATGCCCTGATTTCATAATTTTCTTGGCTTTTGTGTTTATACTCCCAACTGGAACTACAACCAAAATATCACATACACAAAACAGCCAACAAACTACACAAGATTGATATTTTTTTTTTTAGCTGTTTATTTAAACTCGGGTGAACAAGAATATCCTCCATCAGCGAGGCAAAAACCAGTAAAATTCAAGACAAGCAGTCCCATTCAAGTTTAAGGCATATTTTTTTTACTTTTTCTAAATTTAAAAATTCAGATTGTGCTTTTAAAATTTTCTGGAAGAAGAAGAAGAAGACTCAAGGCAGTGCAGTCTAAGTGGATTTGTCCTGTCTTCTCTGGCCTTTTAAAGCCAAACACCGTTTTTCCACATCGCAGAGAGCGCCAGCAACATACAGCAATGTCCGAGAAAAAGTTGCAATGCTTTCCTTACTCACCGGTACCTCGATTTGCAAGGGGAGTTTTTAAATGCCCTGTGGGTAGCTGAGGATCTGCGCCTCTTTTATAATTTATTTATTGCAAAATACAGATTTTCCCCCTGGCCAGCCAACGGCCGTACTTAAACCGAGAAGGCTGGGCTGGTACAATGATTGAGATTGGAAGATGGATCTTGGTCCTCTTTGGCAGCCTGGACTGGGACAAAATGGAAGTTTTAGGGGTGTCGGGGGACAAAACGGCACCCCCCTGTCCCTGTGTCCATCCTTAATGTTTCTCAACCTTGGACTCTTTGAAGATGGGTGGACTTCAATTCCCAGAATCCCCCAGCCAGCTGGGGAACTCTGGGAATTGAAGTCCACCCATCTTCCAAGAGTCCAAAGTTGAGAAACATTGCCTTAGAGCATTTTTCGCAATCCAGTTTTGCTTACAAATCCAAAATAATGTTGAATTCCAGTGCGTGCTTCTGTCTCTTTAATCTTAAAAACACTTACTTTTCTTCTTTTTTTTTTTAAAAAAGTCTTTTTTTCAACATTAGGAGGCTGCGGAGAATCATTAAAACCTCTTTCTTTTCTCTTGTCTTCATTTCCCACGGATCAAAAATAATGGCGTACTACCCCCATATAGATTGTATAAAAATGCATGTTCATCACCCCGTACAAACTTTTTTTTTTCCAAATCCCCCCCCAAACGTTCAGCCTAGGGTCTGCAATCTAAACCTCGCCCCAAATAAATCCATCTGACTCAGGATTCTCTCAAACAGAAGCAGCGCCACAATCTTAGGAATTTCAGAACCACAGACAAAGTTGTAAAATCAGGTCCAATATATATATATGTATATATAAAAGGAGGTGACAAAAGTTTTGGAACGCTGATATTGCACTTGGTGGAAATTGGTCTCTGTTCCAGAATTATTATTATTATTATTATGTTCTTTCAAAGAGAGAAGGCCTGGAATGAATAAGAGATTAGGGGGAAAAGGATTTAACAATGGTTTCAACCTTGTAGACAATTGTGGAGCAATTGAGGATTTCGGGACACACACTAGCTGGGGATGATTGGATTTGTAGTCTCCTAGAGAATGCTTACCTGGGGAACGAAAAGGCAAAGCAAGAGAGGTGGAAGGAATATGATAAAACATTCATAGTCTGGACTCAGTTTCCCTCTATGTAAGAGCCGCAGATGTGTTAGCGGGGCAGAAAAGGTTTAAAACCACCATCTTAAACTTCTATCCAACTGTTTCTCAACCTTGGGGATATGAAAATGGGTGGCCTTCAACTCCCAGAATCCCCCAGCTAGTATGCTTTAATATAGGTGGACTTCAACACCCAGAATTCCCAACCAGTATGTTTTAAGGAGGGGGGGCGCTTCAAATCCCCCAGCTAGCATGCTTTAAGAATTGTGGGAGTAGTTCACACTTCTTCAAGTTGCCAAGGTTGAGAAATATTGTTCTGACGCATCACATTTGGAGTGCAGTAACATCTTAAAAAAATATCTGAGCCAGCTTCTGGAAATGTGCAAATTCCTCATCCGCAAATGAACGGAAGGAAAGCTGCCCTCTTCTCCATCATCCCCACAGGAGGGATGAACCAACCAACGAACAGTAGGATAATTAAAGAGAAGATAAAAATCACAAGAAGCTGAATTATGAAAGCGTGGAATTGCTTTCTAGGGGTAACCGAAGATAGATCTTCAGGGGTGCACCTGGAGGATGAAGTATGTTCTCCCTTAGGAAGAAGACAATGTAACCCAGGGAGGAAAGCCAGGTGAGGATGGAGACAAGACGGGTATCTGTTCTTCTCCAGGACATTCAACCGTCGACGTGCTTCCTACAGCCGTGGAAGTGGGACACAAGAGAGATAACCCAGACACGGGTAGATGAAGGACCACTTTCTTTTAGGTGAACAGGTGTGCAGGTGTGAAGCGAGAGGCGTTCTCCTTCAGGGGCACAGTTTTCTTCAACCATGTGAGATGGAATGACCTCCCCAAAGAAGGCTGGCAGTTGGGCAACCGGGGAGGAGTTGAGGACTTCATCTTGGTTTGGAGAGATCTTTGGGAAGGCAGGACAAAGCTGGTGTTGCGATATAGAACCTCCTCCGGTTTCTCTTCGTGATGAAACTTGTGTGTGTGTGGGGGGGCGTCTCAGAACATCTTCTCCATCTTCTCGTGCAGAAGGTCACAGGTGCGGATATCAGCACCTGTGCTTAAGAGTGAAGATGATGTCCATTCCATAAAACACGTAAAGGAATGGAGCGGAGAGTCACTGTTTCCATCAGGAGGGACCTTGGATAGTGTGTTTTATTGAGTGGATTTTTCCCCCCCGAAAGGGAGGAGCGAAGAGGACAACAGAGGGCACCATCGTCCACTCTCAGCGTCTTCCCCTAATCTTGGGACACAGAGGAACATATAAGGCCTTGAGGCAGGGGCACCAAGATTGCCCTTTATTGCTAGTGAAAGTACGCTGCCAAGCGTGGGCCTCCAACGGATGAATGCCTGGTCCTCCCATATCCCTAACAATAAACTGTCCATTCTTCAGGACCAAGCCACCAGAGGGCGCCAGACTTTTTTTTCATACTGTAGGATCAAGGGGTCTCCAACCTTGGGGACTTTAAGACTCGTGGACTTCAACTCCCAGAATTCCTCAGCCAGCTTGCTGGCTGAGGAATTCTGGGAGTTGAAGTCCACGAGTTTTAAAGTTGTCAAGGTTGGAGACCCCTACGTGTAGGAGATTGCAGATTCGCCTCCTGCCCCATCTCTGGCGTAACCCTTATGGTTTGCCCCCTGCCCAACTTTCTTGGGTTTCCAACTGGAAGATCCTTCCGACCTTCTCTTTAAAGCTTTCTTCAGAGTTTAAGCGAACTTCTCGCCCACCAGGACACGGGAAGCAACGGGTGTCCCCTTCGGGCGCAGCATCCCACCTAGTGCAACTAACGTCTTCTTAAGGCCACCACCAAGAGGCCCCCCGCAGTCTTGAGGTTGGGTTGTCTATTGCTTCACTCGTCATCCCCAGACTCTTGACACATGGTGGGAAGGGGAGGGGGCGACGGGCAGGCGGGCGAGGGGGGAAGAGACACTCCGGCAGCCTTACCGCCCCGGTCCTCTCTCGCTCACGCCCTCCAGTATCAGACGAGGAATACAAACATTTGCCGTTTCAAGCTCTGCAGGAATCAACAGTAGTATAGCATTGATTGGTGGGGAATAGCTGAATGGACTCGGGGAAAACACACACACGCACACTCGCACACACACACAAAACCCCCAGATTGTTCTGCGGCACGAACTGCATTCAGGAGCCTGCTCCGGACGTGTGCAGGTTCTCGCTTCTGGAGAGTCGCCGCAGGTTATCCCCTGCAGCCACAAAAAAAAATCGGTCGGCGGCGCAGCGAGAGAATCGGACAGCAGCCGCGGTTGACCTCCTCTTAGGAGAACCCCGGGGGGGGGGGCGCTGTGGCAGAGAGGTAACTACAAGGCAACAGGAAAGTTAAAAACGAGGCCTCTATTTGGATTCCGTTGGGTGATATTCTGTCTCGCCCGAAGACACTTGGGAGATGCGCCGCGTCGAGCGCCACAGCCGCCGATGGAACTGGCCCGTCCGCACCTGGGGGAGGAGAAGAGAGGTGGCAACGGAGGATACAGAAGAACTACGAGGAGAACCTCAGGGCTTCTGAGTGTAATAGCAATAGCAGTAGACTTATATACCACTTCATAGGCCTTTCAGGCCTCTCTAAGCAGTTTACAGAGAGTCAGCATATCACCCCCAACAATCTGGGTCCTCATTTTACCCACCTCGGAAGGATGGATGGCTGAGTCAACCCTGAGCCGGTGAGATTTGAACCGCTGACCTGCTGATCTAGCAGTAGCCTGCAGTGCTGCATTTAACCACTGCGCCACCTTGGCTCTATGGTGTATGGTGTGTTGCTTTTAAATTTGTTTCTCTTTTTCTCTTTTTTATTTTTAACTCTTATCTTTTATCTTGTTTTTGTAAGCCGCCTGGAGTCCTACGGGATTGGGTGGCATATAAATTTATTAAATTACAATTAATTCTCGGGGTCTGCCAGGCTTGTAGCAAAGCAGTAGAAGTTTGACCATCATATGGACTTCTAAGATTGTGTGGACAGCAGCACCCTTGATGTCCAGCCATCGAGGAGGTTCCTCAACTAGGAGGCCGATCTAGGAGGAGTTAGGAATGAAGACTATGGTTGAATATTAGGGTTGGGAGCAGGGGTGGGTTTCAAAATGTTTCACTACCGGTTCGGTGGGCGTGGCTTGATGGGGGGCATGTGACTGAGTGGGCGTGGCCAACTTGAAGTCACTGACGCACACTCAGTCACATGACCCGCACCTCACCAAGCCCGTTTTTTGCCAAAACAGGGGCATTTTTGCCTTCCCCCAGCCCTGCTGAAGCCTGCAGAGTTCTTCGAGAGGCTGGGGGGGGGGGAGGCAAAAACGCCTTTGTTTTTGCAAAAAACGGCCCATCTCTGGGACCGATCTGGGACTGGCATGTGTACCCGTTAAAAGAAGGAATGAAAATTACATTTTTCCAATGAAGATTGTTCTGCGCATGTGCAGAACAGAAAAGAAAGATGGTGGCATTCAGGATGGAAGTGGTACAGTCACGTGTCCGGCTGAGTTACTACCTTTTCGGCCGAACCGGTAGGAACCATCTCTGGTTGGGAGGGTACCTTGGAGGTCTTCTAGTCCAACCAGTGGTGGGTTTCAAAAATTTTTCGAACCTACTCTGTGGGTGTGGCCTCCTTTGTGGGAGTGGCTTGCCAGCCATGTGTTCTCTCTCTCTCTCTCTTTTTTTTCCTTCCTTTTGTCTCTCTGTCCCTTTTTCCTTTTTTTCTTTCATCTCTCTCTCTCACTTTTTCTTTCTTTCTTTCTTTCTTTATTTATTTATTTATTTATTTCTTCCTTTCTTTCTCTTTCTCTCTCTGTGTGAGTCTGTCTCTCTGTCTGTCTGTCTGTCTGTCTATCTGTGTATGTGTGTCAGTGGTGGGTTTCAAAAACTTTTGGGAACCTCTTCTGTAGGTGTGGCCTGCTTTCCGGGTCCACTGGTGATGGAACCTCTTCTAACCGGTTCGGTAGATTTGACGAACCGGTTCTACCGAATAGGTGTGAACTGGTAGGAACCCACCTCTGAGTCCAACCCTCTGCTCAAGCGGGAGATTATGTACCCCCCCATTTCCCCAAAAATAAGACCTAGCACATTTTTTACACATGCACCTAATATCCCCAAAATAAGCCCTACTTAACAGCCTGCGCAGCCAACAGACCACTCCTTCCATCCGGTCGCCGCAGCCATGAGGCGAGGCGGAGTGGCGGGGAACTGTCCATGGGCCCTGCTCTGACTTACCTCAGGGGCCCTGCTGCCAGGCCGTCCCCGCCCTGCCGCCTGCCTCAGCGCCAGCAGCCATGTACAGCGGGGGCCTACATGGCCATCGGCCGGCTTCTTCTGCTTGTGGCCGCAACAGAAGCAGGGGCCGAGTGGTGTGTTGGTGCTGCGGCCGTGAATTGAGGCGAGGGTCAGTGTGTGGGATGGCCTGGCTGTGGGGGCCCTGAGGCAAGCCGGTGTGGGGCACGTGGGGTAGCTCTAGCGCCTCGCCTTGTGGCGGCGGCACTGCGCGGCCTCCTGCCCCGCCATGAACAAGCGGAGGAAGTGGGCCTCCCGTACATGGTGGGAAAAATAAGACCCCCTCCCTAAAATAAGCCCTAGTGCTTATTTTTGGGGTAACACGGATACAATATTGGACAAATGGCTGTCCAGTTCTTCTTGAAAACCTCTAGTGATGGAGAACCCACACCGATAAGCAATTTAAACAACATTTCCCCGTGGTTTTTTTCTCCACACTGCAGCAGGAGTTGGTCATATGCTCTAATTTCCCCCCCCCACTCCTATTTTTTTTAAATTTTTCTTTTAATACAAACATTTCATCATTTATTAAACAGTGTGTCATAATTTTTTTGTGTCATGATAGTTAAAGCTTACCACCATATTCTATATCTATATTTCTGTCTCTATATATCTCTATCTATATTATATATGTATATGTATATTCTATATATCTCTATCTCTACCTACCCATCTATCTATACACATGCTTATTTTAATACTGGTACTTAAACCTCACAAACCTATTATTATAATATTTCTCTCCTTAATTTATTTAACTTTATAAAACATTATTTTCACATTTACTTTCTAACCATGGATAGAATAACTCCTGTATATTATAATAATAAGATTCTTCCTTTGCTTTAATTGCAAATCTATTCATTTCTGCACATTCTAATATTTTTTTAAATCACTTTTTCACCTGGGGTGGGGGAGTCTCTTCACCCAATTTTGTGCAAATGCAATTCCAGCTGCGGTTACTACATGAATAATCAAATATACATTTTCTTTGCTATATTTTCCTGACAAGATGACCAAACCAGAGGTTGCTGCGGCCATCTTCTCCAACCACATTTGGAAAGAGTGAGGACAAAGGAAAAAGAAGGGAAGATGGGAAGAGAGCAAGGAAAGAGGGGAAGGAAGAAGACAGAAGAGGAAAGGAAAAGGAAGGAGGGAGTGGGGAAGGGAGGGATGGAGGGTGGAAGGAAGGAAGGTTTGGGTTTTTTTTTGCTTCTGCTTATGTCCACCACCATAGGATCGTACGACCCTAATGTCATATGGCCATGTGCTCTTATGGCCCCCAATTCTTGTCCCTTAGAGAAATTAAGCTGTGGGAGGAACAGGGGGGTGACACTCACCTCCGAAGGCTGCCCTGCACCGACCACAATCAACTTGCCGTCCTCCAAACCAACCAAGATGTGGCTTTTCTCCTTCGTCACGGATACGCTGTGGATGGGGACCTTCATAACCAAAGAGGGAATTGCCAGATGCAGCCTGGAAGGAGGGATAACCAAGACCATTATGGAGAGACATTTCCCAGCCTGCCGTCTTCCAGATAATGGAAACCAACGCTTCTTACCCTGCCCAGAACTCTCCTTGATGGAAAGGGACAACAGTCCTCGACTTATGACCACAACTGAGCGCAAACTTTCCGCTGCTAAGCGAGATTTGAGCTGTGCCCCGTTGTACAACCTTCCTTGCCGCAGCTGTTAAGCGAATCCCTGCAGACGTTAAGTGGGTGACCCGGTTGTTAAGCGGACCTGCCTTCCCACTTGTCTTTGCTTGCCAGAAGGTCGCGAGAGGGGAATCACGTAACTCCGGGACGCAGCCCACCGTCATAAATATGAACCAGTTGCCGAGTGTTCAAAACTTGATAACACAAACGGCCACAAGGATTGCGACTATCGTTAAGTGTGAAAAGCAACCATAAGAATTTTTTCCCCCAGTGCCGTGGTAACTTCGGTCACTAAATGAATGGTTGTAAGTCGAGGACTACTCGTATTGCTGCTAACCTGGTCAGTTCAAATCAGGAATGAGGTCTCGGAAGAGAAGAACAGCTTTGGGAAGACGGCAGGAAGGAGATTTTTGTGATAGGCTGTTCCCACGACCCAGGGGGGGGGGAGGGGGGAGGTGACAATGAAGTGTCAGTTTCACAGACCTGAGCGAGCACAAGGAGGGGCGTGAGACAAGAGGCAGCACAGCACAGAATTTGATGGTTAAGAGGAAAAAAGGGAATTAGGATAGCCTTTGCTGCCCCAGCAGGATATAGCTAGTGTAGGAATTAAGAACCGTCTCCTTTAAGAAAGTACCTCATGGGAAATGTAGGCAGAGACTGCCTTATGGGAAATATAGTTCCATAACATGTGATCACATCTGTGTTTCTGATTGGACACTGGGGCATTGTTCCCGCGTGCAAAGTTTATATCCAGGCAGTTTAAATGCCTTTGTGAACTGGAAATAGTAGTGTTTTGTATCTCCACTCAGCACGGGAGTGAAATCATCATCTTTTTACACCACGTGATAGGACAGATCATGGGGAAAGTCAGAAGAATCTTAACACTGAACTGTAAGTTTTGCTATTAAGGATGCCTGATAATAAACTTCATCTGAATGAGATTCCTAAGCGTGGAGTTAACTGCATGCCCCCAGCAAGCCTACAACGCCCGAGGCAGAACATAGCCACTCCCTAGAACTGTGATGGAGAATCTATGGCATGCGTCCCACAGGTGGCACGTGAGGTCCTTTCTGTGGGCAAGTGAGCCCTCGCACAGCTGAGCTCCACTGTGCATGTGTGTGTGTGCCTCCCGCCGACCAGCCGGTTTTCAGATCTCTGCCGCGCACGCGTGAGATGTAGGCGCATGCATGGGGGGAGGGTTGCGTGTGCATTTGTCTGTTGCAAACACTCAACAGACAGAATCTTGCCAGAGTAAACGTCTGCTACTCTCACCCTAACAGATGTATCCTGGGGGATTCTAGGGTAGGGACGGCTAATCTTTTTGTCCGTGTGTGGTGAAATTGTGTGCGTGCAACAACGCACATGCACGGGCCCACATCCATAATGTTATGAGCCTAGCGCCCCCCCACGTGCACACCCCCCCGTGCTGCCTCATGCATGGGCGTAACCCCCCCTCCCCGCGCCCCATTTTTGGTTCCAGGAGGCCCAAAACAGAGCACGCACGCATGAGGCAGCACGTGCGGGGGTGGGTGGGGTTGTGCACGTGCGGGGGGAGGGGCGCTAGGTTCATAACATTATGGGTGTGAGCCCGTGCATGTGCGTTGTTGCACCCACACAATTTCGCCACACACGGACAAAAAGATTTTGTTTTAAGGGATATGTCCATTTCAAATACTTAAAGGCCTGGATCAAAAAGGAAAGTGTTGTTGCCCCTTAACTCACTTTTGCCCATGAGTGGTGCCATCCGTGCTTGATGCTGTCCCCTTTCTGAAGGTGAGCTGATTATTGCTCTTGAGGCCTCCTCGCAGCCCGATGTGTCACTTCCTATCCCAATGGGCCCCCAAATATACCTGAAGGGAGCCAACCTTCCAGTGGTGGGATATGACTGGTACGCTCCGGTATGGGCGTACCGGTGCCTGCTGGGAGTATCAGGTACAGGTCGAGTATGGTGCTCCAGAGGGCCCATCCACCCTTACGTATATTTGAGCCGATCGGGGCATCCGTGCATGCACACGAAGTATACGGCACCTGCGCGACGCTCCGCCGAGCATCTGGAGCCTTGCAGGTGGTAAGTAAGCATGTGTGCGCTGCACGCGTGCATGTGGTGAACGCTTGGCTCCGTTGCCCCGTACCTGTTGCACCGGGATCCAGAACCCACCACTGCAACCTTCCCCTCTGGTGCCCTGTAGGATGGGAGGCGTTTGAGAATCTCTTGGATAGGCTACACTTGATATCCGCTAGATAAGCTGGGCGACAGTTCCGAGGATTCCTTAAGCAACAGGGCTCGTTTGAGTAGAGATGACGCAGTTTCGAAAACGCCCGGCTAATGAAAGGGCTAGGGAGCATCGTGAATTAGCCAGGATTCTCCTAGCAAGCTGTTGTTCTCTTTTCTCTGCCCTTTTCAGAAAAAAGTGGGAAGATATATTGAAGACGGTTGGAGTCATCATCCTTCTGGCGGTGCTCCTCTCTGCTCTCTATGTACATTTTAGGCTGTACTGCGTGGTGACTGAGCAGGGCCTCAGACCTTACTAGCTTTTTGCAGGGCGAGGAAGAAAAAGCTCCCTTTGTTATCTCACCCTTGATGCTACTACCCCGTCAAATAATGAAACATCCACATGCAAGAACTAAGTTCGGAGAGAACTCCAAAGGACTCCACCGTTCAATCCTGAGTCACAGTGATTATATTATATTCCATATTCTCCTGCAAATGGAAAAATGCGGTGGGGGAGGGGAGAATATATTTTGTACATTGTTTCCTACTTGCCAAGTTAATGGTGCTATTTCATTTTTTTTCAACAATTGTACTGCCTATTGACTTAATCTGAATTCTTGGTCTAAAGCTAGAAGTGAATGCTGCTATGGTATAGACGTGTCCCTCCTATCTGCCCGCTTCCAGTATTACTGGCATCACCAAATAAATAAACTGGAAACATATCAGCAAGTATTTTCTGTTGTGGTTTTTCTACCGTTTTGGAATGAGTGATATATTGGAATAATGGAATAGCAATAGCAATAGCAGTTAGACTTATATACCGCTTCATAGGGCTTTCAGCCCTCTCTAAGCGGTTTACAGAGTCAGCATATCGCCCCCAACAACAATCCGGGTCCTCATTTCACCCACCTCGGAAGGATGGAAGGCTGAGTCAACCTTGAGCCGGTGAGATTAGAACAGCCGAACTGCCGAACTAGCAGTCAGCTGAAGTAGCCTGCAGTGCTGCATTTAACCACTGCGCCACCTCGGCTCCCTAATATGCTATCGGAACAGGTAATTTATAACCTATGAACATTTGGCATCCACAACAATGATTATTTAGTTGCAGCCTTAGCTTTATAGGAATGGGAAGGGAGCAAAGAGAGGGAGGGAGGGAGGGAGGAAGGGCCAAAGAATGAGGGAAATGCCAAAATATTTGTGAATTAGGAATTAGGCCAATGATAGATGGATGGCTGAGTTTAAATGACATTTGAAGTTAAATAGTTCATCATTGTTAGCTTATCAAGCAATCTCAAGCCAAGTGAAAGGTCAGAAAAGCTGCCACCAAGTCTATTAGCATCTTAGTAATTGGCTCCAGGAGGCACGATAAGCATTAAAACATAATAAGTGTCAAACAAACCATGTAACACATCACCCTTTTTTGTGGGGTAATGAGTCAGCCGACGCTGAGAAGTTCTAGCTTCCGTGTCACATACCAGACAAGCAAGTACAAAATGTTCACATTAAAATGTGCTGAATTCTATGAGTTATGAAGCAGTCAAGTAGGAAGGTATGCGTATATTTGGTTGAAGGAATTGATTTATTAATTGTTCTCACTGTCTGGAAGTTTCTCCTTAGTTCTAGGTTGCTTCTCTCTTTGATTAGTTTCCATCCACCACTTCTTGTTCTGCCTTCAGGTGTTTTGACTCCTTTGGGGTAGCCTGAAGTATTGGAAAACTGCTATCATGTCACTCTTAGTCCTTATTTTCTTTAAATAAATAGATAGATAGATAGAT
Source organism: Thamnophis sirtalis (assembly GCF_051295495.1). Lineage (NCBI taxonomy): Eukaryota > Metazoa > Chordata > Lepidosauria > Squamata > Natricidae > Thamnophis > Thamnophis sirtalis. The sequence goes on from NW_028261384.1 coordinate 3,429,715, forward strand.
AGATAGATAGATAGATAGATAGATAGATAGATAGATAGATAGATTAGATAGATAGATAGATAGATAGATAGATAGATAGATAGATAGATAGATAGATAGATAGATAGATAAAGATAGATAGTTACAAACAAACAAAGTTACAAACACGAAAACAATACATCATTAAAAGAGCACAACAGTCATACTATTTGAGTGGGGTTGAAGTCTTTAGCCCCAGGCCTGTCGGGACAGCCAGGTTTTAAGGGCTTTGCGGAAGGCCTGGAGGGTGGTGAGGGTGCGAATCTCCACGGGGAGTTCGTTCCAGAGGGTCGGAGCAGCCACCGAGAAGGCTCTCCTCCGGGTAGTTGCCAGCCGACATTGGCCGGCTGATGGAACTCGGAGGAGGCCTAATCTGTGGGATCTTATTGGCCTAGTGGAGGTAATTGGCAGTAGGCGGATTAGACATACCCAATTCCTGCAACCATTCTTTATGTGTTTTAACCTTGAGCCTCCCTAAGTTTCAAGAAAGTTTCACGCGGGTGAAGATGCTACAACCTGCCAACCACCAGAAAACTCCCCAAAGGCTTTTGATTGCATTTGACACATTGTATGATTTGCTGTCTTATAATGCCATTCAAAAATAGCAATAGCACCAGCAATAGCACTTACACACCGCTTCACGGTGCTCTAAGCGGTTTACAGAGTCAACCTATTGCCCCCAACAATCGGGGGTCCTCATTTTACCGACCTCGGAAGGATGGAAGGCTGAGTCGACCTTGACCCGGTCAGGAGACAGCCAAATTGCTGGTGGTGGGCAGTCAGAATTAGCTTGCAATACTAACTACCGCGGCACTTGAAATGAAAATGAAACAAAATTTTAAAAAATGCCCGGTTTCATCCGTTTAACATTTTTATTGAGTTATAAAAACACTATAAGATACACAATAGTAAAAGCAGTGAGGAGGAAGAAGGGGGGGGAGAAGTGAGGAAGGATAAGAAAAAAAGTGGCATTGAGTTCCACTTTGATTTCTACTATGGACAAATAGTTGCAGAAGTTGATGGCGTTGGCTCAAATGGCAAAATTGGCTATTTTGATTAAAGAAAAGAATATTAACGGTTACAGAAGTGGGTTCCTGCCAGTTCGCACCTATTTGGTAGAACCGGTTCGTCAAATCTACCGAACCGGTTAGAAGAGGTTCCACCAGTGGACTCGGAAAGCTGGCCACACCTACAGAAGTGGTTCCAAAATTTTTTGAGACCCATCACTGCCACACAGAGAGACAGACAGACAGACTGACACAGAGAGAGAAAGAGAAAGGAAAAAATAAATAAATAAAAAAAGAAAGAAAAAGAGAGATGAAAGAAAAAAAGAAAAAGGGACAGAGACAAAAGGAAGGAGAGAGAGAGAGAGAAAACACACGGCCGGCAAGCCACTCCCACCAGGTCACATGGCTGGCAAGCCACTCCCACAAAGGAGGCCACACCCACAGAGTAGGTTCCAAAAATTTTTGAAACCCACCACTGAACGGTAAGTTCTTTTATTTACATGCAGATACCGTTTCTGAACTTCGTGCTTGAAGTGGAAAAGAATGGAACTTTGATTTTGGGTTTTACTGAGTAGATTGATGGGTCTTTATAGAAATGGCTTGTAGAGATTGTTATGAAAAAGCAGAAAGTTGTGATTTGGTGCAAATGCCTTATTTTACTGCAACAAAAATGCCCAGTTTCATCAGGTATATCTTAACTTTCATATTTCTACATGCCTTTCATTCCTTTATCCCAGGTTTGCTTTTGTGATTGGGAATAATTCATCTAGTCCTCGATTTACGGCAGTTCATTTAGTGACCAAGATTACAATGGCGCTGAAAAAAGTGACTTACGCCCGTTTTTCACGCTTATGATTGTTACAGCATCCTCACGCTCAACGTGATCAGAATCCGGATGCTTGGCAACTGGTTCGTACTTACGACGGTTGCAGTGTCACGTGATTCCCCTTTTACGACTTTCTGACAAGCAGAGTCAATAGGGAAGCCAGATTCACTTTACAACCGTGTTACTAGCTTAACAACTGCAGTGTTTCACTTAGCAACAGTGGCAAGAAAAGTTGTAAAATCGGCAGTCTCACTTAGCAACAGAAATTTTGGACTCAATCGTGGTCATACGTCAAGGACTACTGTACTCTTTAAACAATGGAAAATCATGATTTTTCATAAAGAATATAAAGGCAAAGGTTCCCCTCTCACATATGTGCTAGAGTCGTTCCCAACTCTAGGGGGCGGTGCTCATCTCCTTTTCAAAGCCGAAGAGCCAGCGTTGTCTGAAGACGTCTCTGTAGTCATGTGGCCGGCATGACTGAACACCGAAGGCACATGGAATGCTGTGACCTTCCCACCAAAGGTGTTTCCTATTTTTCTACTTGCAGAAGCCAGATTCACTTAAGAACCATGTCACTAATTTCGTCAACTGCAGTGCTTCACTTGACAACTGTAACAAGAAAGGTCATAAGAAGGGGGCAAAATGTCACTTAACAAGTGTCTCGCTTAGCAACAGAAACTTTGGGCTAAATTATGGCCGTTAAGTCAAGGACTCCCTGTACATAATGAAGAAGGAAGGAAGGAAGAAAGAGGGAAAGAAAAAGAAAGATAAAGAGGGAGAAAAAGAAAGGAAAAAGGAAAGAGAAAAGAATGCATAAATGCTCATAAATGCACTGCTCTAATTTAATAGTACATATTTTTTGTGGCCAGCATGACTCAACGCCGGAAGGCGCACGGAACACTGTGATCTTCCCACCAAAGGTGTTTCCTATTTTTCTACTTGCATTTTTTACATGCTTTCAAACTGCTAGGTTGGCAGAAGCTGCTGGGACAAGTCACAGGAGCTCACCCTGTTACGTGGCACGAGGGATTCAAACTGCCAACCTTTCTGATCGACAAGCTTAGCCACTGAACTACCACCGCATCCCTTATAAAGAATACATTGCCCTGCAAGTTTTCATAAACGCTTCTGAAATTCCCTTTTGAAAGAAAAGCTTATAATGGTGTGTAAAAAACTGCACAGCCACTGGTGACTCCTCAGTCAGCTCCCAACAAGCAAAGTCATGGGGCAAGCCGGACTTAATGGCCACATGATTAACTTGACGATTTCAGGGATTTGGTTAAGAACCGGGCCCAAAAAAGATGGTAAAATCTGGCACAACTGACTTAATCATTCCTAGCTTAGTGTGCAAGGAATTTGCTGGTTTTTGCGGGAAGAATGCCAAATGGGTGCATTATTGTGGATAGTGTTAATTGTCCTTCATTCCTTTTTCACATCCTTCCCTTCATTTCTTCCCTCTTTCCTTCATTTTGATGCATCTTCCTTCCTTCCTTCTTGTCCCCCTCCCTCTATTTTCCCTCTTTCTCTCATCTTCTTTACTTCCTTTCCTCTTCTCCCCCTCCTCCCTCTATTTTTTCTTTCTCTTATCTTTCTCCCTTCCTTCTTCCTCTCCTCCCCCTTCCTCTATTCTTCCTCTCTCATCTTCCTTCTTTCCTCCGTTCCTCTTCTCCTCCCCACTATTCTTCCTCTTTCTCTCCTACCCCTTCCTTCCTCCTCTTTCCTCTCCCTCTATTCTTCCTCTGTCTCTCCTTCCTTCCTCCTCTCCCCTTCCTCTCTCTATTATTCCTCTTTCTCTCCTCCTATTCCTTCCTCCTCTTTACTCTTCCTTTATTCTTTCTCTTTCTCTGCCCTTCCTTCTTCCCTTCCTTCCTTCCTCCTCCCCCACCTTCTCTATTCTTCCTCTTTCTCTCCTTCCTTCCTCCTCTCCCCCTCCTCTCTCTATTATTCCTGTCTCTCCTTCCTTCCTCCTCTCCCCCTCCTCTCTCTATTATTCCTCTTTCTCTCCTCCTATTCCTTCCTCCTCTTTACTCTTCCTTTATTCTTCCTCTTTCTCTGCCCTTCCTTCTTTCCTTCCTTTTCTTCCTCCTCCTCCTGCAGGCTATTCTTCCTTTCTCTGCCCTTCCTTCTTCCCTTCCTTCCTTCCTTCCTCCTCCCCCACCTTCTCTATTCTTCCTCTTTCTCTCCTTCCTTCCTCCTCTCCCCCTCCTCTCTCTATTATTCCTGTCTCTCCTTCCTTCCTCCTCTCCCCCTCCTCTCTCTATTATTCCTCTTTCTCTCCTCCTATTCCTTCCTCCTCTTTACTCTTCCTTTATTCTTCCTCTTTCTCTGCCCTTCCTTCTTTCCTTCCTTTTCTTCCTCCTCCTCCTGCAGGCTATTCTTCCTTTCTCTGCCCTTCCTTCTTCCCTTCCTTCCTTCCTTCCTTCCTTCCTTCCTCCTCCCCCACCTTCTCTATTCTTCCTTTCTCTCCTTCCTTCCTCCTCTCCCCCTCCTCTCTCTATTATTCCTGTCTCTCCTTCCTTCCTCCTCTCCCCCTCCTCTCCCTATTATTCCTCTTTCTCTCCTCCTATTCCTTCCCCCTCTTTACTCTTCCTTTATTCTTCCTCTTTCTCTGCCCTTCCTTTCCTTCCTTTCCTTCCTCCTCCTCCTGCAGGCTATTCTTCCTTTCTCTGCCCTTCCTTCTTCCCTTCCTTCCTTCCTTCCTCCTCCCCCACCTTCTCTATTCTTCCTCTTTCTCTCCTCCTATTCCTTCCTTCCTCCCCTTTCCTCTCTATTATTTCTCTTTCCCTGCCTTTCCTTCTTTCCTTCCTTCCTCCTCTATTCCTCCTCTCTCATCTTCCTTCCCTCCTCCCTCCCTTCTTTCTCAAAAATAACTTTTTTTTAAAAAAAAGAGATAAAATATTTACTACAAAAAAAAAACCATCAAATCGCCTACAACCCGATATAAAAAGACACTTGCAAGCACTGTTTCTTGCAGCCAGTCCGCCAACTTCCTTCCCACTTCCCCCATCCTTGTCCAAGAAGCGTGGACTTCAACTCCCAGAATTCCCCGGTCCTCCCCGTTCTAAGCCCCCCCGCCCCCCCCCATAGGTCTGCCCTCTGCATCCTCATCTGGGATCACCCTGGAGGCGGAGAAAGAATTCCCGGCGCGTGACGTCATCGCCATGACAACCCGCCAACTGTAATGCAACCGCCTTGCCCGCCAGCTGCAATTTGAGCAAAGCCCCCGCGACGGGTTGGAGGGCGGAGACACCAAGCAGAAAATATATATATATATATATTTAAATTTTGCATTTTGTTTTATTTGCTAATCAGACCTCGTTGCATGCTGCAGGACCACCCATGGAAACGTCTTTCGTGGAAGAGGTGGCTGCATCTTTAGTGCGAGAGTTCCTGAGCAAAAAGGTGAGTGGGGGTTGGGAGAGGAAAAGGACGGGAGGGGGGAGGAAAAAGCTTCGGGGCGCCCCTCCCTCTGGTGCCCAACCTGGAGAAGAGCCCCGGATCCCCTCCGGAGACTACATTTCCCACAATACATTTGGGGGGGATGGCGAGGCGGAGAAAATTTTTCCTCCTTCCCATAGGCAAACTGTTAAATTATGTTTGCAATTAACTTTTAGTGTTTGCAATTAACTTTTAGTTTTTTTTTTCAGAGCAAAAACAATACAAATTTAAAGAAAAAGGTAAGCGTAGATAAGTAGAGACAGAAAGAAAGAAAGAAAAAGAAAGAAAGAGAGAGGGAGTAAATCAGGGAAGGAAAAAAGAAAGAAAAGAAGAAAGAAAAAAGGAAGCGTAGATAAGTAAAAGAAAAGGGATAAGTAGAGATAGAAAGAACCAGAAAGAGAGAGGGAGAGAGGAAATCAGGGAAGAAAGAAAGGAAAAAGAAGGAAAAGAAAAGAAAGAAAAGAAAGAAAAAAGAACTTAGAGAAGTAAAAGAAAAGGGACAAGTAGAGACAGAAAGAACAAGAAAGAAAGAGAAGTCAGACAGGGAGGGAGGAAATCAGGGAAGGAAAGAAAGAAGAAAGAAAAAAGAAAGAAAAGAAGAAAAAAGAAAGAAAAGAAATAAAAAAGAACTTAGAGAAGTAAAAGAAAAGGGATAACTAGAGACAGAAAGAAAGAAAAGAGAGAGAGAGAGACAGGGAGGGAGGAAATCATGGAAGGAAAGAAATAAAAAGGAAATTGAGAAAGAAAGAAGAAAGAAAAATGAAAGAAAGAAAAAGACGGAACAAGGAGGGCTTTGAATCTTTTTTACAGATATAACCTTTATTGTCATTTTTTACCGTGAGCACAAAGTCACACATTAAATATGAAATTCGGTTGCCTTTACAGCAGTGATAATTGTATTAATATCTTACCCTTTCTCTCTAAAGGGTACATTGTCCCCCCTTCTTTCCTTATTCTATCCTTTCTAAGCATCCTATCCATAAAGCACAAGTTCATTTACGCCCCTGTTTTCAGCAAAAGTCCATAAAGAGGTCCCAGTATTCCTCAGTCTCAGCAGGACTCCAATTCCCAGAATTCTCAGCAATAATCCTGCAGGAGAATTCTGGGAATTGGACTGTGCATTTTCAACCATGCCGGGTGAGCAATTCTGGGAGTTGAAGTCAACTATGTTAAAGCATGCTGGCTGGGGAATTCTGGGCATTGAAGTCCACACATCTTAAACCTCTTTTAAGAGTTATGAAGCTTGAGAAACACAGTGCCGACAGCTTCTCTGAATATTATGATTACACCGACTTCTAAGTTAACCAGCGGTGTGAAGACTGAGGTTATCTTTTAATACTGATTCATAGCATTATCTCTTTCCTACCCAGGGCTTAAAGAAGACAAGTATCATGATGGACGAAGAATTTCCCCGTACCGCGCTCAGCATCAACAACAGGAACGAACTCCGGAGTGTTTTGCACCTCCAGTCTTTATACAAACAAAACAAGGTAAAAACTGGACAGACATTCCTGCATTTTTGAACAAGGTTCCCAGGAAGTTATAAGTCTTGATGGGACAAACCCGTTCGAGCTAGAGTCATAGAATTATATAATTGGAAGGGGCCTGTAAAGGTCATCTAGGCTAATCCCCTGCAGGGGGCACAAGCAACTACTTTCATAATTGGTGGGTTTTCGGTTTCTTCTTTAAAATGAGCGTTTTAACGATCTCAGGGACAATCAATCAATGGGTGCTTTAAAAGTTGTAGCTGTTCCATCACTGGAGGCTCTTAAGAAAATACTGCCTGAAATGGTGTGAGGTTGGTGAACCTTTTCATGTGCTGGAAACCAGAAGAGCAGCCGTCTGGCACGCAGGCAAGCACCGGGAAAACAACCTTCTGGTTTCCAGAGCACGCATGCACACCGGAAACTGGAAGAGTCAATGAAGCCCCCACCAGCCCGCCACCGAGAACAAGCCACCACAGCACCCCTCCTCCTGCCGCTTCTGCCAAGGGGGCGGGGCTGCTTCTCGGCTGGAGCGCCACTTACTCTGGTGCCAGACAGATATTTCTCTGACGGACTTAGTTCCTACGCAGCCCCGCTACTGGTATTCTGGAGCACCCAAGAAGGGCAGGCGCTCCAAATCGCAGAAGCGCATTGGTGTCGCAGGCTAGAGGGCTGTGGCTGGGCAAGAAGCCCGCTTGGGCAGGGGGGGAGGGAAGCTGGGCCGTGACCCGTCAAAAGCGCGGAGGACAAAATCTCGCTCGACGAAAGCGCGCATGTGACGTCATCACAGCGCGACAAAAAAAATTAAACATTGAAATAAAATTAAAATTAAAGCAAGCCGATTCACATAAAGGTAAGGGTTAGGTTAAGGGTTAGGGTCAGGTTTAGAGCGTTAGCGTTAGGTTTAGCGTTAGGTTAAGGGTTAGCGTTAGGTTTAGCGTTACGTTAACGGTTAGGTTTAGGGTTAGATTTAGGGTTAGGTTTAGGGTTAGGTTTGGGGGGGTTAGGGTAAGGTTTTAGCTTTATTTTTACATTTTTCGATCACAGCGCGATGTTTTCGTCGCGCTGTGATGACGTCAAATGTGCGCTTTCGTCGAGCGCGATTTTGTCCTCCACGATTTTGTGGTGGAACCAGCTGGGCACGCGATCCATGGATTCTGGCCATGTTTTTATGGGTTCCGGTGCGCCAGCCAGCTGTGATAGGAAGATGATCTGGTTTGTGGTGCGCGTATGCGTGCATGTCAGAATCCAGAAGACCAGGGGGCCGGTGAGCACACATATACTGGAAGGTCATCTTCCCGTCGTGTGCATGCGCACTGGGCGGCTGATCTTCCAGTTTCCATTATTCCCGCGCGTGTGAAGACCAACTGGCTGGCAAACTGTAACCCGGAAGAGCAACGGGCGATAGCTCGGGTGCCCGGAGAGATGGCTCTGCGTGCCAATTCCGGCATACGTGCCACAGGTTCACCACCACTGGTATAAGGTCTCCTGCCTGAGGTGGGGGCTTGACTAGAAGAACTTCAAGATCTGACTCTGTTATTCAGTACAGATAGTCCTCAACTTACAAAAGTTCACATAGTGACCATTCAAAGTTACAACGGCACTGGAAAAAAATGACTTACGGCCATTTTTCAGAGTTTCAACCTTTGTAACATCCCCATAATCATGTGACCAAACTTCAGACGCTTGTCCACCATATTTATGACGGTTGTAGTGTCCCAGGGAGTCATGTGATCCCGTTTTGTGACCTTTTCACAAGCAAAAGACAATTGGGAAGCCCGATTCACTTAAGAACCATGTCACTAATTTGTCAACTGCAGTGATTCACTTGACAACTGTAACAAGAAAGGTCATAAGATGGGGGCGAAATTCACTTAACAAGTGTCTCGTTTAGCAACAGAAATTTTGGGCTAAATTGTGGTCATAAGTCAAGGACTACCTGTACATAATGAGGAAGGAAGGAAGGAAGGAAGGAAGGAAGGAAGGAAGGAAGGAAGGAAGGAAGGAAGAAAAAGATAAAGAGGGAGAAAGAAAGAGAAAAAGAAAGGAAAAAGGAAAGAGAGAAAAGAAGAAAAAAGAATGCATAAATGCTCATAAATGCACTGCTCTAATAGTACATATATTTGTGGCCAGCATGACTCAACGCCAAAGGCGCACGGAATGCTGTTCCCTTCCCACCACAGGTGGTTCCTATTTTTCTACTTGCATTTTTCACCTGCTTTCGAACTGTTAGGTTGGCAGAAGCTGGGACACGTCACGGGAGCTCCCTCCATTATGCGGTGCTAGGGATTCCAACTGTCGACCTTTCTGATAGACAAGCTCAGCGTCTTAGCCACTGCGTCCCTACATGACCACATGACCACGGAGATTTCTTTGGATAGTGCTGGCTCTTCGGCTTTGAAAGGGAGATGAGCACCGCCCCCTAGAGTTGGGAACGACTAGCATATACTGATTGTGCGAGGGGAACCTTTAATTTAAATATTGTTTTAAAATATCACAAAGCAGGAGACTTGAGCCTAGAACAATTAGGCTAGAAATCAACTTCCTCACTTATAAAGCCCTTCATGGTATTGGACCTGGGTACTTGAGAGACCGCCTGCTGCCAATTACCTCCAATAGACCAATCAGATCCCACAGATTAGGCCTCCTCCGAATTCCATCCGCCGGCCAGTGTCGACTGGCGACTACCCGGAGGAGAGCCTTCTCTGTGGCTGCTCCGACCCTCTGGAACGAGCTCCCCGTGGAGATTCGCACCCTCACCACCCTCCAGGCCTTCCGCAAAGCCCTTAAAACCTGGCTGTTCCGACAGGCCTGGGGCTAAAGAGCTTTTGCCCCCCCCCCCCTCGAATGGTATGGTTGTCATGTGCTTTTAAATTGTGTATTGTTATGTTCGTCTTTTTTATCCCTTGTCTGTACCCCCTTCCCTGACTTGGATTGTGAGCCGCCCTTAGTCCCCTTCGGGGAAAAGGGCGGCATATAAATGCAATAAATTCCAATTCCAACTCTCTCTGTCTTTTGCAAACCGTAAAATCGAGTCAGCCTAATTCTAACGGCCCCTTTTATCTTACTTTTTCTACTGCAGGCCAAAGAGACGCCTCTAAAAACCATTCTGGAAATCATGGTGAGCTACTTCCTGGAGCTCCAGGGTAACCAAACCTTCCTGGGAAATTCCTCATTTCCAGAAAGTAAAGCCTGCCCCACAAGAAGTACGGAGAGTTTACCTCCCAAGAATTTCCTCTCTGGGGAAGCCACTCGAAGGCAGACGGCAGCTGAAAAATCTAGAAAAGGAACTCCCAGGTATATATGACTTTTCAGAATTTGATCCTGAATCTTAACCAGTCATTGACTGCATAGAGAAAGTCATACAGTGCATACGGTGGTAATTAAACAAACACGGCTGCCATATAGTGAATCCACGGTCTGCAATGGCTGATTTTGTTTTGTTTTTGGGCTGGAAAACGGAAGTACAGGTGGTCCTCGACTTACAAACACAATCAAACCCCAAATTTGTTTTTTTGCTAAGTGAGAATGGTTTTTAAGTGAGTTTTTGGCCCCATTTCTTTTGTTCTTATTATTAGAAAATTAGAAATCTGTTATTTAAAAAAAAACATCTCTTGATTTGGGAATTGGAAATTGATTGACTGACTGACCTCATGGCTACTAAGAAGAGGATGATGTCAAAGCACAGAAGGTAGCTAGGAGATCTGGACTTATTTCAATATGTTTCTGGTTGGCTTTGGGTCTTATAGGTGTTTTTTTAGGGGAGGGGGACAAAAGCAAGAGTGCAGAAACAGATTGTCATCATCTTTGCTTTCCCCGTCTTAGTCTCGAATTTTAAACTTCTAAATCCAGATTCCAATTCTGTATTGCCAAGTTGTCTCTAAACTAAATATTGACCAACCCAACCCTACTAGAGCCGAGGTGGCGCAGTGGTTAAATGCAGCACTGCAGGCTGCTTCAGCTGACTGCAGTTCTGCAGTTCGGCTGTTCAAATCTCACCGGCTCAGGGTTGACTCAGCCTTCCATCCTTCCGAGGTGGGTAAAATGAGGACCCGGATTGTTGTTGGGGGCAATATGCTGACTCTGTAAACCGCTTAGAGAGGGCTGAAAGGCCTATGAAGCGGTATATAAGTCTAACTGCTATTGCTATTGCTATTCTTCCTTTCCCAGTTGTTAAGTGAAGCAATGCCATGGTTGAGTTAGTTCTCATGGTTGTTAAATGAATCTGGCTTCCCCATTGGCTTTGCTTGCCAGAAGGTCGCCGAAGGGGACCGTGTGACCCCGGGAACACTGCAGCCGTCATAAGTACATGCCAGTTACCCAACATCTGCACTTAAAAAAATGTAAAGTAGAAAAATAGGGACCACCTTTGGTGGGAAGGCAACAGCGTTCCACGTGCGCCTTCAGGGTTTTTAGTCATGCCAGCCACATGACCACAGAGATGTCTTCGGACAGCGCTGGCTCTTCGGCTTTGAAACGGAGATGGTTAAGAGATAAACATATCTGTTGCTTCCTCTCCTGAAATGCCAAAAGAATACAGCGTTCAAACCTGTGGTTTGTTGTGGTTATTCACAGACAGGGACAGGACTGTCCAGGATAGAGAAAATTAATCAAAACTAGGTGATACAGAAATGGTTCATTTCCTCTTTGTCAGCTATAAAAAATATCTTCCTGTATCCAGGCGGTTCACCCGAGAGCAGGCATACAAATAGTCCTTGGGTTACGACCACAATTGAGCCAGGGGTGGGTTCCTGCCAGTTCTAAGCTCTTCTATAGAAGAGGTTCCACAAATCTACCATGCCATTTAGAACCGGTTCCAGCTCCCTCCCGCTGCCCGACCGCACCATTCTTGTCCCGCCCGCCGCTCACTGATTGGCTGGCTCATCAATCGCCCCGTCCGCCTCTGAGAGTCCTATCTAAACCTTAAGGTCTTAAAGCTGTCAGGTTTGAACACCCCTGAAGTTTTTTTCTAAAGGGTTAGGGGTGCAAGGGTCTTGTAACTTGACAGCTTTAAGACTTGCACACTTCAGTGCCAGAGTTCCTGAGCCAGCATGACTGGAGGAGGAATTCTGGGAGTTGAAGTCCACAAGTCTTAAAGCTGTCAAGTTTGAACACCCCTGGTTTTTTTTTCTAAGGGGTTAGGGGTCCAAAGGTCTTGTAACTTAACAGCTTTAAGGCTTGTGTGCTTCAAATGCCAGAGTTTCTGAGCCAACATTTTGGTTGCTAAGCAAGAGCGTTGTTAAGTGAGTTTCACCACATTTTACAAGTTGGCCACGCCCACCCAGTGACATGATTGCTGAGCCACTCCCACTCGGTCGCATGGCCGGCAAGCCACTCCCACAAAGAAGGCCACACCTACAGAAGAGGTTCTAAAAATTTTTGAAACCCACCACTGAATTGAGCCCAAAATTGAAGTTGCTAAGTGAGAAATTAGTTAAGCAAGTTTTGCCCCATTTTTACGGCTTTTCTTGCCACAGTTGTTAAGTGAATCATTGCAGTCGTTAAGTTAGTAACGGTTGTTAAGTGAATCTGGCTTCCCCCCCCATGGACTTTGCTTGTCAGGAGGTCGCAAAAGGGGATCATGTGATCCGAGACATCGTCATACGTACCTGTCAGTTGTCAAACGCCTGAATTTTGATCATGTGACCGTGGGGATGCTGTCATAGTCATAAGTATGAAAAATAGGTAACTTTTTTTCAGCCCCGTTGTAACTTTGGTCACTAAATGAACAGTTGTAAGTCGAGGACCATGTGTATTCAGACATGTATTAAAACCATTTTTTTTTTTGCAGCCCCTGAAAAGCTAGAGGCATGTTTCCAGAACCTTCTGGAAACCTGCGTTTTAATAAAATGTCAGATGATGCGCTATGGAACTTTTTCTGTTATTTCTACAAGGTTAATGATACATGAAATGGCATTCCTGAAGCTTAAAATGTGTGAACGCCAATTAAAAGATTATAAAATGCTGTTATTATAGGAAAGGAATGGGAGGTGGGATATAAGGCGATGCCTGTGGTATATTTTTCAAATACCGATTGCTCTAAACTACTTCATTCTTTGCGGATTAAGTCTGAACAACTTAGATGGTCATGTAAATACTCAGAACTGAGATCCATCGCCTGATCCTTAATGTGAATGTCGTTTCTCAACTTCTGCAGGTTTAAAATATGTGGGCTTCCACTCCAGGAATTCTCCAATCAGCGGCATGGCCTTCAGCTCCCAGAATTCCCCAGCCAGCATGACTGGCTGGAGAATTCTGGGAATTGAAGTCCACGCATCTTAAGCTTGATGAGGTTGAGAAACACCAGTATAAGTCCTGCAGTAGATCATGGAATCATAGGACTGGAAGGGACCTGAGAGGTCCTCTAGTCCAACCCTTCCCCAGTACTGTAAAGGAATCCCCACATTATTCCAAGCAAACTCCTCTCTAGCCTTTTCAGACTACGGAGAGACCTGGATTCAAGATCCCCCTCAGCAGCAGAGGTTCTAAGATCTCTGTTTCTGCCTAGTCTACCTTACAGGGTTGTTTTGCCATCTTCTTTTTTTTTTGGTAAAGTTTTTATTTTATCTTAATACAAAGTACAAACAGTCCATTAAGCAGTGCGTCGTCTGGGTACAAATATTTTGTGCAGCAACAATTAAATTTTACAATCATGTTGATTATTTTATCTATTCCTACTATGACAATCCTCTTAATTTACTTAGCTCTTTTAGTTATACTAACTCTAATATTTTAACACAGTTAATTTAACTTCTAATTTTTATATTTACCCTCTAACCATCAATGAAATGCTTCCCATATAGTATAATAACCAGTTTCTTCTTTCTCTTTAATTGCCAATGTCAAATCTGTTCATTTCTGCACATTCTAATATTTTCCTAATCACATTCTCCTCTCCAGGAATCTCTTCGCTTTTCCAATTTTATGCAAATACAATCCTAGCTGCTGTTATAACACGGATAAACAAATATACATTTTCTTTACTATATGTTTCTGGTAAAATCCCCAAGAGGAATGTTTCCGATTTTAAGTCTATGTAACGCCACCTTCTGAACGCTATATACCCCCTTGGGAAGAGAAAAGAGAGTCCTAGATTCCAAGTTTGTCTGCCCCAGTTTATGAATGGTATTTTATGAATGGCCTTGCATGGTTTTAATTTTTAATGTATTTATTTTGTCAAGCATGTATAAGATAACAGATATAAGTATAAACACGATTATGAATACAGGAAATGGATACGAGTAAGTGGGGACAGTAGGACAGGGATGGTAGGCAAGTTGGTGAACTTATGCACACATTTATTATTATTATTATGCAATTGTATCACAGCGGCCAGTTGTTTCACCGGATTTGGCATTGGTTACTAGTCGGGCCCCACCCAGGGGCCTAGGACGTCGTAACGTATTTTCGTAATATGCGTGCAGATCCAAGCAGTGCGGCTTTTTGCATTTGACTGATGGTGATTTTGTCAATTTTTAACTGTTTTAAATGTAATTCCAGTGCTTTTGGAATAGCACCCAGTGTGCCAATTACCACTGGAATTACCACTGCTGGTTTGTGCCATAGTCGTTGAATTTCAATTTTTAAGTCCTGGTATCTTGCGATTTTTTCATGTTCCTTCTCGGCGACCCTGCTATCACCTGGTATTGCGATGTCTATGATTGTGACCTTGTTTTTCTCAACCAGTGTGATGTCTGGTGTATTATGCGCCAGTATTTTGTCGGTTTGTATACGGAAATCCCACAAGATCTTGACCATCTGATTTTCGGTGACTTTTTCAGGCTGATGTTCCCACCAGTTTGTTGCTGTTTTAATATTATAATTTTTGCACAAATTCCAATGGATCATTTGTGCTACTGAATTGTGCCGCAATTTATAATCAGTCTGCGCGATTTTTTTTACAGCAGCTGAGTATGTGATCAACAGTTTCGTCAACTTCTTTGCAAAGTCTGCATTTGGCATCATCAGAGGATTTTTCGATTTTGGCCTTAATGGCATTTGTGCGGATAGCTTGTTCTTGCGCAGCCAGGATTAGTGACTCTGTTTCTTTCTTTAATGTACCTGTTTTTAACCATAACCAAGTTTGTTCACTGTCCACTTTATCTTTTATTTTTTCCAGAAATTGACCATGCAGTGCTTTGTTCTGCCAACTCTCCATTCTTGATTTTATCACATCTTTTCTGTATTCTTGTTTTGTCTGTTGGGCCTTCAGTAGATTTTTGTTCTTTACTTCGATTAATAGATGTTCTTGAGTGTCTTTTAAATAATCAGCCAGTGCATGTTTTTCTTCTTCAACTGTTTGCTTCACTTGTAATAATCCTCTGCCACCTGATTTTCGGGGCAGATACAGTCTATCAGTATCACCACGTGGATGTAAACTGTAGTGCATTGTCATTAGTTTCCTGGTTTTTCGGTCCAAAAGGTCCAAATCAGCTTGTGTCCAGTTAACTATGCCAGCTGTGTATCTTATAACTGGTATTGCCCAGGTATTTATGGCCTTGATTGTATTTCCACCATTCAATTTAGATTTCAGAATTTTCCTAACTCTGTTGGTGTACTCTCGCCTGACAATAGTTTTTACTTCTCCATGCTTGATGTTATCCAACTGCAGAATGCCTAAGTATTTGTAGGCTTCATTTTCTTTGCATTTAATTAGTTGGCCATTGGGCATTTCAATTCCCTCAGATGCAGTGATTTTGCCCCTTTTTATGGATACAGTGGCGCATTTTTCCATGCCAAACTGCATTGAAATATCGGTGCTGAATACTCGGACTGTATTTGTCAATGATTGGATTTCTATTTCTGACTTTCCATAGAGTTTCAAATCATCCATATATAGTAAATGCGAAATTTTTTCAGCTTTTTTGGCTGTTTGGTAGCCTATTATTATTATTATTATTATTATTAATAATAATAATAATTATTATATACCTTATTTATATTCAAAAATGCATCACATATAGCAATAGCAACAGACTTATATACCGCTTCATAGGGCTTTCAGCCCTCTCTAAGCGGTTTACAGAGTCAGCATATTGCCCCCAACAACAATCCGGGTCCTCATTTTACCCACCTCGGAAGGATGGAAGGCTGAGTCAACCTTGAGCCTGGTGATATTTGACTGGTGCTAATGGTTGGTACGAGTTGCTGCCAATGTCCTAGGTATCAACCAAGGACCTTCTTAGCGTACAATGTTCTGAGTAGCGCAGTTTTTTGCAGCTGGTGTTATTGCAGGAAGCTGCAATTTGTTGATGTATTCTTGGACATGGTACCACGTGCCCCGATGACAATGGGTATCACTGTTATATGTTTCATTCATAATCACGCAGTTTGGATGGACAAGTTGCGGTATTTCATGATTTTTTCCCCCCAGTTCTTTTTCTTCAACTCTGGCATCTCCTGGTACAGCGATGTCAAGAAATTGGACGTTTCGGTTTTCGACAACTGTGATATCTGGCGTGTTGTGTTCCAAATGACGATTATTATTATTATTGTCTTTTATTCATTAAGCATGAAACTCAGTCAAGTGAACATTTAAAGATGTGTCACAAATTTCATTGACTGGTGCCAATGGTTGATACGGGTTGCTGCCAGCGTCCTAGGTATCAGCCAAGGACCTTCTTAAAATATAAGATGTTCCGAGTAGGGCAGTTTTTTGCAGTTCCGCTGGTGTTATTGCAGGAAGCTGCAATTTGTGGATATATCTTGTAAAAGTCATGGACATGGTGCCAGGTGCCCCGATGACAATGGGTATCACTGTTAAATGGTGATTATGATTATTCACACATTTATTATTATGTAGCATTTAAGGGCTGGGGGCTTTTGTCTGGAGTGCAAATGCATGCTTTATTTCTTTTTTTTGCCTCTGCAAGCAAAGAGTCTCCCTTTGGAGAGAAGGAAGTCTTTTAAAGCGACCTCGCGCTTGCAAATTAAAAAAACAACATCAAAGATGCAAAGGAAAGCCCTTTCGAGTTTCAGCCACCCAGGGAGGCTTGTAAAAAAGGCGGAATAGCTTCATAAACAGAGACAGCCCCACCCCTTTCTGACGCAGCCTCGCTCGCCCCTCCTCCCCGCCCTCCTCTTGCCGCGACCAGAGCGCGGCACGGAATGGAGCGTCCATCTTCAGGCGCTTCGTATTTATAGTCCCCGGCCGAGCATGCGCATTCCCCTCCGAATTCTGGGTGCCTCCCCAGAAGAACGCGAGGGTAAATACAGTAGATTTCCTCTCCTGCCCCACCCTCCTCAGCGCAGCCAATGGGAAGCGCCGAAGGTGGGACGCTCTGGTTTGTTTATGGTGAGAGCTTTGGGAAGTGAAGAGATTTTTTTTCTCTGCGCAAACGCGAATGATGATTCCTTGGGCTCTTTACTGCCGCCTTGAGGCGTTTGTGTAGCATTGCCCGCCCTGTTCTAACCCTTTTCACCTTGATGTTTAAAATTTTTGCAAGTGGAGAAGCTACAGGTGGAAGTTTTGTTCCAACTATTATAGAGGAGGTTCTCCCTGTTGAACTTCTGCTTGACAGGCAGAATCTAGGCAACTACATCTTTTTGAGAAATAGTTTAATAGTAGAGTTGGACATCAATTAACATCTTTTGTAGGTACTTGTCAACTGGCCACAATGGAGCACAACCTTTCTGTTGCTGAGTGAGACAGTTGTTAAAAGAGATTTGCTCCACTTTTTTTGCACAGTTGTTAAGCGAATCAACTGTTAAAAGTAGCATTAGCACTTGGGGTTATATACTGCTTTGCACTGCTTTATAGCCCTCTCTAAGAGGTTTATAGAGTCAGGCTCTTGCCCCCAACAATCAGAGTCCCCATTTTACCGACCTCAGAAGGATGGGAGGCTGAGTCAACCTTGAGCTGGACAGGACCGAACTGCTGGCAATGGGCAGAATTAGCCTACAATACTGCATTTTAACCACTGGGAGGACAGGAAGGAAGGATAGAAGGCTTTATAGCCCTCTCTGAGAGGTTTATAGAATCAGCCTCTTGCCCCCAACAATCTGGGTCCTCATTTTACCCAACTCGGAAGGATGGGAGGCTGAGTCAACCTTGAGCTGGCCAGGATCGAACCCTTGGCAGTCGGCAGAGCTAACTTACAGTACTGCGTTCTAACCACTGCGCCACCGCGGCTCAAAAGTAACAGATTTCTTAATTGAAACTGGCTTCCCACATTGACTTTGCTTGTCAGATCACATGACCCAGGACACAGAAACCGTCATACGTGCATGCCACTTGCCAAGTATCATGATGATGTCATCGCAGGGATGCTGGAACGCTTGTAAGTGTGAAAAATGGTCATAGGTCACTTTTTTCAGTACCGTTGTCACTTCGAACGGTCACTAAGTGAACACTTGTAAGAATTACCTGTACACCAGCAGCGTGGTGGTGTTCACAGCTTGTGGGGTTCAACTCGCAGAATTCCTCAGCCAGCATGGATGCCTATTAGATGCTTTACTGTAATTTTAGATGTCATATTTAAGGCAATTTAGTGTTTACATTATAACTCAATACAGTTTTATACCCTGAATACCACATGTTAGGTGTTAGTTAGGTTATTTTAAGAGTGTATTTTAATTATAATTTTCATTATAAAGATCAGTGGTGAGTTGCAGGCGGTATGCCCCAGTACGGGCATACCAGTGCCTGCCCGGAGCACCAGATACCGTTCCGATATGGTGTTCCGGAGGGCCCACCCGCCCGCCCGAGCTCCTTACCTGTATTTGAGCTCTTTGGGGCTTCCGCGCACGCGCATGGCGCCTGTGCAACACTCCCCCAAGCAGCTGGAGCATCACGGAGGCTAGCAGAGACATTGCGAGAAGTAAGTACACATGAGTGTGCTGGCCGCCTTCATGGGGTGCACACCGAGCCCGGTACGGTTACAACGAGAGCTGGAACCCACCACTGATAGAGACATGAAGGCTCAGTGGCTAAGACGCTGAGCTTGTCAATCCGAAAGATCGGCAGTTTGGTGGTTCGAATCCCTAGCGCCGCATAACGGAGTGAGCTCCCGTTACTTCTTCCAGCTTCTGCCAACCTAGCAGTTTGAAAGCATGTAAAAAATTCAAGTAGAAAAATAGGGAAGGGAGCAGCGTTCCGTGTGCCTTTGGCGTTTAGTCCTGCCAGCCACATGTCCACCGAGACGTCTTCGGACAGCGCTGGCTCTTTGGCTTTGAAACGGAGATGAGCACCGCCCCCTAGTGTCAGGAACGACTAGCACATGTTACCTTTACAATTTAGAATTAATTTCTTTATCTAAAGCAAACCTTTCTTGAAACTTCATAGCCTTGAGCTTTTCTGGAGATGCGTGGCTTATTATTTTTTTTCTCCACTGATCCTTCCAACTTTGTCGTCGTTGGGTTTTTTAGCTACGAGATCAACGAGGGAGTAAGCAGCCTATCCAGAAGGCATTGTCACAAGCCAAGTGAGAAGGGCAAGGCCAGGACCATATTGGATGCTCAGGTCGAAGGAGAGAAGAAACTATGCGACCTCCTGGATGGGGTACAGATTCCGGGAGAATTGTCTACGGAGAGCAAAATGACTTCGAGGGAGAAATCGCGAGGCCAGCCTAATCTTCCATCTCACGGAAGGATGGCCGCTTCCGCCGACGCACCTCAAGAGGTTTTTTACTTTTCTCCTAAACTGCTTTCGCTTCCTTCCTTCCTCCTCTTCTCCCCCTTCCCTCCTCTTAAATCTATTTTTTTTAAAAACTTTATTTTACAGGTAGTCCTCGGCGTACAACAGTTCGTTGTAAGTGCAGTTGTAAGTGTGAAAAATAGTCATTTTCACGGCCGTTGTAAATCTTCTCCCCTCTTAAATCCATTTGTTTAAAAACTTTATTAAGTCCTCAACTTAACAATAGCTCAGAGGTGCTGTTCAGAGTCGCAACATAAGTGGAAAAAGGGACACGATGGCCATTTTTTCCCCACATAACAACCATTGCGGCATCCCAAATTTCACCAAAATTCTGACATTTGAGAAACTGATTCGTATTCACAATAGAGGCTTTTAAGAAGAGACTGGACAGCCATCTGTCAGAAATAGTATCAGTCTTCTGTGAGGACAGGGGTTGGACTAGATGATCCCCAGGGTCCCCTCCAACTGTATTACTGTTATTGTTACTGTATTAGATAGATTTAGTTCGCCGTATATAGATAGATGATAGATAGATAGATAGATAGATAGATAGATAGATAGATAGATAGAGGATATAGATATAGATGATATAGATATAGATATAGATACAGATACGGACGGACAGATGGATGGATGGATGGATGGATAGATAGATATAGATATAGATATATAGATGATATAGATGATATAGATGATATAGATGATATAGATGATATAGATATATAGATGATATAGATGTAGATACAGATACCGATACAGATACAGATACAGATACAGATATACAGATACAGATATACAGATATACAGATATACAGATATACAGATATACAGATATACATATACATACACACACACACACACACACACACACACACATATATATATTATCAGCACAAATGCAACATACACACACACACACACACACACACACACACACACACATATATATATATTTAAAGTCACAACCCCTGGTATGCCCAAATATGGGAGGAAGGTCACACTTCCACTCTCTGTCTTCGGCTCGTCACAAGAGACCATCCAGACAGAAACCCAATATTTTTTACTGTTGCCTTTTTGTTACATTTGTTATATTTATGCTGATAAATATGCCCTTTATTTATTTATCAGCATAAATATAACTATATATATATAAATTTTTTGAATAAACACAAACACCTTAAAATCATCTTCCATTACAAATTGTAGAAAGTGTGTCAATTGGTTACAAAGAACTTTCATGCATCCCTTCCACAGTCATCACCTATGATTCATATCAAGTTATATATTTTACATCAAATACATTTATATATATTGCTATCATCATACCTCATCCTTCATTTGACTATAGTTGTTTTAACGTCCCTTTATTACAAACATTCCAAAATTTAAAACAAAACAACATAATGGCATTCCCTTATCTATTTTCAATATCATCCAGCCGCATTGTATCTTTATAACACATTCAAGATAAAAATTAATTATGTTTAATAACAAAATGTTTAGACCTCTTTTTTTAATCATTGCTTACAATTTATACCCAGTTTCCCTTTTATCAACTCAATACAAATTATTACATTATTATCATTATCAATCACTTATTTAACAATAGTTTGACTAAGTTTAACTTACTTTCCCCCCTTTTTTCACCATTTAAAATTTATACCAAATTTCCTCTTATCAAACCAATACATATGTATACATTGTTATCATTATCAATTATTTATCTAACTTTATCCATTATCACTACATTTTTAATATATTGCTCTAATTTTAACTAAATTTAACTAGTGTTTTATTATTAATTTTCATATCTCAACCTGTGTCTTATATAGACGTAATAGTGTAGTCCTATTTCTTTTGCCATTTGTGGAATTACTCTGGTTATTTCCTTAATCAAATTTGTTTGGACTTCTCTTCGCAACTTGTTGCTTGTTACATATCTTGTAAAATCTCGAAATCCTCCATCAGCTTCTTTAATCAGCTTATCTTTAGTTATCAGTAGTGTTTTTGTCAAAGTTTCTCTCCTTAAGTCCATCAATTCTTCTCTTTTTTCTTCTTCTATACCTTGAAATCTGGAGTAAAGCACCTTTCCATCTATCTTCCCTTTCCTTGTTCCATTCTTTCCTTCTCCAACCACACTCAGTTCACTGTCAATATCCACGATTATCTTGCCTCTTTGTTCATTTTTCCCTTGGGTTTTTAGGACTCTAGCCTCCACTTTTTCCATTTGCTGGATATCTTCCATTTTCCCATCAGCTTTTATCACATTACAATTTATATTTTCAATATTTTCCCATCTCTTCTCAATTCTCTCTGTTGTTTCTAATAATTTTTGAATTCCAAACATAATCTGTTATAGTGACGTGCGGTGAGTTTCATGGCCGGTGAGGCAGAGAGAACGAGAAAGAAAAAACGCCGCTCTTCTTTCCCTCCCTCCCTCACCCCAACCCACCCCCTTCCCAAAGACTGCAACTTTGCCCCTCGCACCACACAAAAACTTTCCTGCTCCAGATTTGGCCAAAACACCCCTCGCCCCTCCCCACTTGGTTGGGCCTTATCCATTTTGTAGATCCTGGTTTTTTGGAGGAGGGGGATGGAGGCGGCTGGCCAATATTCTGCACTCCGCACACCGCCCCCAAGCCACTTTCCCTGGGGTGACATCCCTGCACGGCCACATGCAGCACATCCTTGCAAAGATGCAATCCTTGCAGAGAATCAACGTAGCTGCATCCCAAACCATCTGCGGGACCAAGAGCCGATCCCTTCCCTTTACGGGGCATTTAGCAGATGGGGCCCCCTCTTCCCAATCCCACTTCAAATGCACCCTTTTGCAACTCAGCATCGCCTCTTTCCCCTTGTGCAAGCTCTCTCTCCTCTCCTCCCTCGCCAATGGATCTCCGGACTTGCGTGGGAATTACACGCGTGGCATTTTTGCTAGCCTCGCGCACTCCGGCTGGTTTACCCCACCCCCCTCCCGGGTTTGGAGAGGGTGGATGGAGATGGGGGTCTTCCGTGGCACACGCACACACGTGCAATTCCCTCCCCCGCGTGTTTTTTCCCACTCTGCCCCCCCTCATGCCTCCAGGGCGCTTCTTCACCTGTTTTCTCCGAGGACATCGCGGCGGCTTGGCAAGGCGGAGGGTGGATTTTTGGGGGAGCGGAGGGATGGATGCAACGTGCTCTATATGGGGCAGCCCTTGAAGAGCATTCGGAGACTTCAGCTTGTCCAGAATGCAGCCGCGCGAGCGATTGTGGGTGCACCTCAGTTCACCCACGTAACACCTATCCTCCGCAAGCTGCACTGGCTGCCTATTGGTCTCCGGATACGCTTCAAGGCGCTAGTCGTCACTTATAAAGCCCTTCATGGTATTGGACCTGGGTACTTGAGAGACCGCCTGCTGCCAATCACCTCCACTAGACCGATTAGATCCCACAGATTAGGCCTCCTCCGAATTCCATCCGCCGGCCAGTGTCAACTGGCGACTACCCGGAGGAGAGCCTTCTCTGTGGCTGCTCTGACCCTTTGGAACGAACTCCCCGTGGAGATTCGAACCCTCACCACCCTCCAGGCCTTCCGCAAAGCCGTTAAAATCTGGCTGTTCCGACAGGCCGGGGGCTAAAGAGCTGCTGCCCCCGTTTCGAATGGTATGACTGTTGTGTGTTTTTAAATTATGTATTGTTATGTTTCGTTTTTTTATTTTTTGTCTGTACCCTCCCTTCCCTGATTTGATTTGTTAGCCGCCCTGAGTCCCCTTCGGGGGAAAAGGGCAGCATATAAATATAATAAAATGAAATGAAATGAAATGAAATGGGGTGGGGAAAGAGACCTGAGAGATGGGAGGGAGGATTTCTGCGTCAGCAGCCCCCTTTCCAAAGGCGCCCTCCTCTCTCTCCCTCTCTCTCTCTCCCTCAGAGAACCACGCGGTCCTGGCTTGTGAAGATGCGGTTTGCCAATTATGGAGCGGGGAGGAAACAGAGCAAATTAAAGGAACAGGCGACTCTCCTCCTCGTCCCCACAACCCGTTAGATTGGGCTCAAACCGCTTCTTGTTTTTCCACTCCCCCCCCCACCCTTTTCCAGCTAGGTTGTCGGAGGGTCAGACTCTGTCCCGACGCCACACACACACACACACACACACAAACACACACACAAACACACACACACACACGATTGGCAAACTCACAAGCCCTGGCTTTCCCCAAGCTGCAGCTGATCTGAAGCAGTTTTGCCTTCAAAATGCACATCACGATCCTTTATTAACAGGCGTTTCATCAAGTACAAATCCATTCAGACCACAGAAAGTCTGTTCTTTTCTCTGATTTGATCTAACACCTTTTCCTAGCTGATTATGTTGAATATGGAAATGAAACAAGATGGCTTGGAGCCTGTACAGAAACTTTTGTATTAATGTGCCAACTTTGAGCTTGTAAGATTGCTATTGTTTCAACCCCCCCCCCCCTTAAAATCTTCTTCTCTAACAAGCTGTATGCTTTCCTGTCCGAAGGTTGTTGCTTCACTCGGCCCGGAAGGCACTTTAAAAAATAACGCACACACACATACACACACACACACACACACTTCCCCCCTGCCCCCTCCCTCTGACCCACATACCTTCCAGCTGCGTCAAAAATGCAAGATTTGGTCTAGCCAGGGCCAGGCAGGCTAGGCTAGTTGCTGCTAGAGTCACCACGTGGATGACTCTGCTTAAATGTTTTTAAAAAGCCTCTAAACAAAGTGCCCTCTGCAGGAGGAGGCGATAGAATCACGTGCCTCCTTTGCATAAGGAATTTTTCGCTTCTTAACCCTTGCTTAACTCTTAAAAGGCGAAAAATTCCTTATGCAAAGGAGGCCCATAGTTCTCTCGCCTCCCCCTACAGTTAGCACTAAGCAGACTCAGAGTCACTGTGACTTGGAGTCTGGCAGCAACTACCTTGGCCTTTTTAATTATTTTAAAAAAATCTTCCCTTTTCCTCATGAGACTGGTGCGGCCCCCGCCTCCCCTGCCTCCAGTGACTGCACGTCTCTGATCTGTTGTAATGTTATGGTTTCTTTTTGATGTCGTGCCATCCTTCCAATTAGTAAACACTGCCACTCTAGTTTAAAAACAAATCTTTGTTTTCACTTCTTTCCAGTTACCAACAAGCATCCAAAGAGCACCTGTGTAAACAACCCATGCTCTTCTCCTTATTTCTTCTATAAACAAGCTGAAGCCTTTGAAGTGCAAGGTCAAAATGATCAAAGGGAAAAAAGAAAAAGCAATGTTTCCAGGTCTCAACCTCCAACCTCCAAGTGGCAGTGTAACTTCTTTTCCCTCTAAGATTACTGCCCTTTTTATATTCCTTTTATATCTTCTTTATGTTTCAGGCTTAGAAGAAACAAAATTCTTAAATGAAACAAAATAAAAAGAAAACATCTATCACAACCAGTATTGTAGAAATAAAGGAAAAGATTTAATCCATAGGTAAAAAAAGAAATAAAAGAAAAAAATCCAATACTTTCACTTTGAAAAGTAAAAAATGTTTACAAAACTTCCATCCATAAAAAAAAAAGAAAAAAAAGATAACACACTGTCCAATAATGCTTAATTTCACCGCTTATTTCCTTTTCTTTACCAGTTTAATTTAAGTTCAATCTTTTTTGGGCAGTCTTTTATAAAAATAAGATTTCCTCACCAGATGGACACACTTTCTCATTCCGCTTTCCTCCCGTTGCAGAGCTGTCCCGACTTCAGCAGCTTGAGGCTATGTTTATTGTCGCCAGCAAGAAGATATTCTCTTGGATCAATCAGGGACTTTTTGGTGTCCCTGAGATCAGCAAGACATACTCTTCCCTGTCACCATTTCTTCGGGACGGTTTAGGTCCGAATGGACCATCCAGCGGCAAAAATGCTGACTGCAATCTCAGAGCTCTGAGATCGCACGTCGTACCTGCACGACATCAGCTCCTTTTCCCCCCAGTTCATCGTATTTTTTTATATGTCCATTTTTTGTTTTTAATCCGCATTTGTTTGTTTTAGATTTTTTTATGGTTTTATCCAATTTAATACTTACATTTTTTATATTTAATTTTTTTTCTGTACGCCACTATCCTTAGGCTAGTCTTTGACTATAATAAAGATTGATTTGATCTGGAACAAGACACAAGGAGATGCAAAATTCTAGCCCTGCCAGAGGGACAAAGGTTAGCTGGGTAACTTTGGGCCAGTCACCAGGTGTCTATGAGTTCTAGTCCTGCCTTAAGTATGAAAGCCGGGTGGGTGATTTTTGGGCCAATCACCAGGAGTTGGCTTTTACTCCCTAATGCGAGATTAGAACTCACCATCTCCCAGTGATTGGCCCTAAATCACCCAGCCAGCTTTCATGCTTAATGCAGAACTAGAACTCACCAACTCCTGGTTTCTGGGCCAGCCCTACAATACAACAGATTGGCTCTCTTCAATCCATTGGGTAAAAGGGGCCATACATTTACATTAAACACTGCCCTCGTTAAATTTCTAACCAGTCCTTAAGTGAATCTAGCTTCCCCCTTTGACTTTGCTTATCAGAAGGTTACAAAAGATGATCATGTGACCCTGGGACACTGCCACCGTCATAAACATGAACCAGTTGTCAAGCATCAAAATGTAAATCACGTGACCTTGGGGATGCTTCAACCGTCATAAGTGCAAAAAATGGTCCTAAGTCACTTTTTTTCAGTGCCATTGTAACTTCAACTTTAGCGAACAGTTCATTAAATGAACTGTTGTAATTTGAGGACTACCTGTATCCTAGTAACTTCGGTCTCTAAAGAAACCGTTGTAAGTGGAGGACTACCTTGTCAGAGTTTGCTGCAGCAATCGCATCCAGAAAGCACACACACGTAACTGATTCAGCAGGATTCAGTCTCTCTATATATAATATGACACTTGAAGTAAATATACAATACCAAAAGCAGGTTTTTCCAATGTGGTAGTAAATACAAGCAGACACAGGCAGAGGAGAGAACAGTTTTCAGTTTCACTTCAGAGCAGCAGACCTGTTTAGAGCTCAGCACAGACTCAGAACTGCAGAGCTAAGCCATGCCCAGGCTCCTTGCTGTCTCCTTGTTGCTCACACAGCAAATACTGTTTCAGTTTCCAAACAGCCCTCATTGGCTGACGCAGTTGCCACGTCTATTCATTGGCTGATCTTGTTACCATGTCTCTTCCAAGTCACGACCTCTCTTGCGCTGACGTACCTTTTAAAAGCATATGTTTTAAAGAAGCACTACCCTTATTACACCTACAACCAATTGCTGTCCGTCTTTTTGTACTCGAACATAATGTTTTGAGCTGGTACCTTCCATGAGACTTTGGTGTTTCCTACAGGATTCCTTAAAAAGAAGGCACCAGAGGCGGCTATCTGGAATTTGCAGCCCGGCCGAATCTGGCCAGGAAGCCACTTTTAAGAGTTCTACAGTCCTTCCGGCTCA
Organism: Thamnophis sirtalis; assembly: GCF_051295495.1. NCBI lineage: Eukaryota > Metazoa > Chordata > Lepidosauria > Squamata > Natricidae > Thamnophis > Thamnophis sirtalis. The sequence continues at coordinate 3,456,574 of NW_028261384.1, forward strand.
CTCCTTCGAGAAAACCACAACTCCCAGACAGTGGGACGAACTCCTGTCTGCCCTCGCGGAGTGTCCACTCAACCTTCGTCAGAACGGTTCTCCCAACTCCCCCTCCACTCGGTGTGCCGAGAAGGACGATTCAACAGTCCGAAATGCGGCCAGTTCTGGAGATGACCCCTTGACCAAGACGGTCCTGGAAAGGCCAGCTGAAGGAAAGAAAAATGCGTCCGGCGATGAAAAAAGGCGCCCGGTGGAGGTTTTCCGGAAGGAAACGGCGGCGGGAAATCGGAGTGTTGTGAAGTCCTCGCAGAAAAATGATTCCTCGTTTACAGACATCAGGTCAGCTCCCAGTGAGATTTCTGTTAAGTGAAGCGTTTTTTTTTTTTTTTAAATGTAGGCATGCATGTAACACACCTGGCCGAGAACTCACACGGGGCTGTGCGCGTGAAACATTTGTGTACGAAATTCTTGAAGTCGTAAAATTGCCATAGTTGGCTGCCACCAGTTTTTCTGCAAGCAAGCAGAGGTAGTCCTTGACTTACGACCACAATTGAGCCCCAAAGTTTCTGCTGCTAAGCAAAGATGGCTGTTAAGTGAGTCCTGCTTGTACGAAGGCTGCAAAAGGGGATTGCGTGACCCCGGGACATTGCAACGGTCATAAGTACATGCCAGTTGCCAAGCATCTGAATTTTGATCACGTGACTGCAGGGACGCTGCTAAGTGTGAATAATGGTCATAAGTCGTTCTTTCAGTGCTGTTGTAAGTTTGAATGGTCACTGAATGAATAGGTGAAAGTCGAGGTAGGGCTTCCAGTGAACCTATTATTTAAGGAGAGCAATGAGTACCAAAAACAACGAATACCAAACAAATTTTTCCCATAAGGAATACAGGTCCTCGACTTAACAACTGTTCATTTAGTGACGGTTTGAAGTTACAGTGGCATTGTTGTGGCCCACCAGCAGCCAACGGAGCTGGCAGCAGATTCGGACAATGAGGAGGTTGAGGGGGAACCTGGGCCAGTCCTGGAGTCTGGGGAAGGCTCTGATGAGGGCTCCGTGTCGGAGGCAGAGTGGGGGCCAGGGCCGTCCGACAGTTATCAGCTGCCTTTGGAGTCGGATATCAGTAGGGAAGTTCAGGAGAGTGACTTCCGGTTTGCCCGTAGGGCCGTTTTTCGCCCTCCAGAGCCTTCAGGAGGCTTCCCCCTGTCCCCCCCCGGCTCCTAGAAAGCCCATGGAGCCTGGGGAGAGCGAAAGGTTACACCACAAAACCGCGTTCGACTAAACCGCGCTCGACGAAACCGTGTAGCTGACGTCATCAACAGGGCGACAACAGCGCGGAGACAGAAGCACGCTGTAAACGCTAAACCTAAAATTAACCCCTAAACCTAACCCTAAACCTAACCCTAAACCTAACCCTAAACCGAACCCTAAACCTAATCCTTAACCTAACCCTAAACCTAACCCTAAACCTAATCCTTAACCTAACCCTAAACCGAACCCTAAACCTAACCCTTAACCTAACCCTAAACCTAACCCTAACCCTTAACCTAACCCTAACCCTAACCCTAAACCTAACCCTAACCCTAACCCTTACCTTAAGTTGAATCGGCTTGCTTTCAAAGCGCTATTTAAAGCGCCCTTCTTTCTCCGTGCTCGCTGTTGTCGCCCTGTTGATGACGTCAGCGACGCGGTTTAATCGGGTGCGGCTTAGTCAAGCACGGTTTTGTCGTGCCACGGAGCGAAAAACAGGTCCATCCCGCACCAAAAGTGTGGGGGGGGAGGGCAGGGGTCACGCACATAGAATTATGGGTGTGGGCACACCTGCGCACAACCCCCCTGCACTCCCCCCATTTTTGGCACGCGAGGGGAAAAAGATTAGCCTTCACTATACACAAATGCGCGAGGGGAGGAACCAACCCTTCCTTCCCCTCTTTCCTCCCTCTTTCCTTCCTTCCTCTCTTCCCATCTTTCCTTCTTTTCCTTTGTCTTTCCTCTTTCCCTTTCTCCTTTCCCATGTTAATAAATGTTAATAAATCTAAATCTAACCCTTCTTGGACGCTCAAATGCCAAAGGGGAAACATTTCTCCTTTTGTTTTGCTTTCAGATTGTTTTGCTAGCCTTCTGCCAGTGAAAACGGAGCTCGAGGGGGGACTCGTGCGTAGCCTGCCCTGGACTCCACTTTCATCCGGGAGAGCCTCCTGCAGTCCTCTGCCACTGAAAATGGAGCTGGGGGCACACATCCCCCCCCTCCCTCGGAGCTCCATTTTCACTGCCAGAGGCAACGCGGGCAAGATCTAAACATTCTACAGATGAGATCTGGCCGGCAAGCTTTGAGTTTCACACCCCCTCCTCTACGAGGAAGCTGACCCTTGCACTGCATGGACCAAAAAACCCTATGCAAAACACCAACAGGGTCAGTTGGGTGCTACTGGACAATGCAGCTGGCTGCATCACAGGTCGAATCCTGCAAGTGCCTGGGAAGGCTGAGAGGGAATATAGGTAGTTTTCCACAATTGGGATATACTGTGTTTTTCGGAGTATAAGACGCACCTCCCCCCCCCAAAGAGGGTGAAAATCTGGGTGCGTCTTATACACTGAATGCAGCATTTTTGGCCTCACAAAACCCCACCCCATTCACAAAAATGGCCGGGGATAGCCTTTAGGAGGCTTCCAGAGTACTCCTGAGGGCTGGGGAGGGCAGAAATGAGTAAAAAACAGACTGCTATTGCTATTGCTATCTATTCCATTGCATTCCATTATTCTATTCTATTCTGTAATTCTGTTCTATTCTATTCTACATTCTGCTTTGTTCCATTCCATTCTGTTCTACTCCATTCCATTCTATTCTATTCTATTCCATTCCATTCTGTAATTCTATTCTATTCTACATTCCGCTCCATTCCATTCTATTGTATTGTATTCTTATTCTATTCCATTCCATTCTATTATTCTATTCTATTCTGTAATTCTATTCTACATTCTGCTCTGTTCCATTCCATTCTGTTCTACTCCATTCCATTCCATTTTATTCTATTCTATTCCATTCTGTAATTCTATTCTATTCTACATTCCGTTCCATTCCGCTCCATTCCATTGTATTGTATTCTTATTCTATTCTATTCTATTCTATTCTGTAATTCTATTCTACATTCTGCTCTGTTCCATTCCATTCTGTTCTACTCCATTCCATTCCATTCCCTTCTGTTTCACTCTGCTTCGTCCCATTCCATTCCATTACATGTTCTTTTTATTCTAATCTGTTCTGTTAGATTCTGTTCTGTTCCATTTATCCTACCCTACACTACACTACATTACCCTACCCTACCCTACCCTACCCTACACTATACTATACTATTCCAGTGATTCACTTAACAACCATGTTACTAACTTGAGAGACCGCCTTCTGCCGATTACCTCCCTCCGTCCCATCAGATCGCACAGATTAGGCCTCCTCCGAATTCCATCCGCCAGTCAGTGCCGACTGGCGACTACTCGGAGGAGAGCCTTCTCTGTTGCGGCTCCGACACTATGGAACAATCTCCCCGTGGAGATTCGTACCCTCACCACCCTCCAGACCTTCCGCACAGCCCTCAAGATCTGGCTATCCCGTCAGGCCTGGGGATAAGATCCTAATCCGCCCCACCCGAATGTTGAATGAATGTTGTGTTTTACTGCTTTATTTTATTTTATTCACATATTTTATGTTTTGTCTTGCACTCCTTCCCACGAATTGGGGAAAGGGCGGCCTATAAATGACAAATAAAACTAAACTAAACTAAACTAAACTAACTTAACAAATGCAGCAAATCACTTAACAACTTTGGCAAGATAGTTCGTAAAATGGGGGGCAAAACGCACTTTAAAAAAGCCTCACTTCACATCAGAAACGCTGGGCTCAATTGCGGTTGTAAGTTGAGGACCATCTGTACAAGATAAAGAGCCCAATTAAAGCTACCCCCACCCCCAAATCCGTTTTGTATTTCCAGAAAGTATCCCCTGGGGCTCAGGGGCTTTTGGTATCGGCTTCCAAGTCGTTCCCCTTTGCTGGGATTTCTGAATTTCCCGTTTGTAAGCCCCATTCAAGACTCCTTTATTTCTTCGCTCCTGTTTTCCCCTTAAAAACAACAACAACAACAACAACAACAGCCACATCCTGCATTTTGATACTGCTCAAAGCCGAAGACTTTGGGCAATCATTCTTCCTCTCCGTGTGGAACAAATTGGAAGGAAAACACCCAAGTAGGGGCCTGAATATATAAAATAATGGGAGGCTGTGGAATTTTCTTTTTTAAAAAAGAAATATGCTGACAAAACAACGTTAAGTCAGAGATTTACCTTGGCACTATACATGTAGTCCTGAACTTATGACCACAACAGAACCAGAATTCAAGTTTCCCAGTGAGGCATTTGTTAAGTAAGTTTTGTCCCATTTTATGACCTTCTTGCCCGTAGTTGTTAAATGAATCACCACAGTTTTTTTAAGTTTGTCACCCATGACAAACCATGAATCCGGCTTCCCCATCGACTTCACTTGTCAGAAGGTCGCCAAAAGGGAATCACGTGACCCAACCGGAACACTACAACCGGCACAAGTACATGCCAGTTGCCAAGCATTCTTGGCATTGACCATATGACAGTGGTGGGTTTCAAAATTTTTTTGAACCTACTCTGTGGGTGTGGCCTCCTTTGTGGGAGTGGCTTGCCAGCCATGTGTTTTCTCTCTCTCTCTCTCTCTCTCTCTCTCTCTCTCTCTCTCTCTCTCTTTCCTTCCTTTTGTCTCTGTCCCTTTTTCCTTTTTTTCTTTCATCTCTCACTTTTTCTTTCTTTTCTTTTTTTCTTCATTTTTTTCTTCCTTTCTTTCTCTTTCTCTTTCTCTCTCTGTGTGAATCTGTGTGTGTGTGTCGGTGGGTTTCAAAAAATTTTGGAACCTCTTCTGTAGGTGTTGTCTGTTTTCTGGTGGAACCTCTTCTAACTGGTTCAGTAGATTTGATGAACCGGTTCTACCGAACTGGTGCGAACTGGTAGGAACCCATCTCTGCCATGTGATCACAGAGACCCTGCAGCTTTTTCCAGATTCACTTTTTCCAATGCTGTAACTTCGAACGGTCACTAAATGAATCCGATGTACATCGGGAGCTTTCCTGTATAGTGTAGAGGAGGGAGGAAGATCTGTCAGCCTTAAGGCGGTTGGACTTCAACTCCCAGAATTCCCCTTCCAGCTGTGCCCCTTTGCCTTATTTGCACAAGGAAAACAGGATACAGTTCAACCCGCTTAACAAATGTCTCACTTAACAATATAACTTCTATGTGCAATTGTGGCCGTTATGTCGAGGACTAGCTATATTAATATTTGTGAAATATTGTCTTCTTAATCTGTTCCATTCAGTGCACTTGCAGAGTTGTTCCATCGTTCTCCTGTGTCTACAAAGGACTTCATTGCAAAAATAATGAAATTTCAGGAATATATGAATATATATATATATATATATATATATATATATATATATATATATATATATATATATATATATATATATATATATATATATATATATATATATATATATATATATATATATATATATATATATATATATATATATATATATATATATATATATATATATATATAATAATTCTTCCCACTCCTTTGCGAAGGTAGGGCTGAGTCAGGAATATTTTTATTGATTGGTCGATTCCTTGTGAAAATCTGGAGGAAAGAAAAAAACCCCAGGCCTTCCCAGTTTCAGGGGAAAAGTCGGTGTTTGAAATCAAGGTCTCAAAAACCGTTTGCAAGGCATGTAACCAGAGCATGTGAGAACAGCGGACACATCTTCATGTTCCCCAGCCTCGTTTTCTCTTCCTTGGCTAGATAAGTTTTATTTCTTCCTCTTTGACTCCGAGGTTTCTCGGAAGAAGTCCGGAGGTCTTAAACCCATTGTCCTTGGATTGGTCCAGGATCATGGCCTCGACACACGAGATAGGCATCCTATGCATTTCCCTCCTCCGATGCTTCCTATTGTTTCCTGGATCCTCCTGATCTTTAAGATAAAACTTGGTTTTAGTGCTGCAGATTTAAAAAGGAAGAATCAACACGGATTTTGGGGGGGCAGTTGAAGTTCAAGTGCCTTTAAGTTGTCCTGGCTGAGAAACTCTGGAAAGGCAACAGAATTTCATATTTAATGCGTGACTTCGTGCTCACAGTGAAAAATTACAAAGGTTATCTATAAGAAGATTCAAAGCCCTCCTTATTACTTTCTTTCTTTCTTTCTTTCTTTCTTTCTTTCTTTCTTTCTTTCTTTCTTTCTTTCTTTCCATCTTTCTTTTTCTTTCTATCTATCCATCTTTTTCTTCCTTTCTTTCTTTCTTCCTTTCTTCCTTCCCTCCCTCTCTCCTTTCCTTTCCTTCCTTCCTTTCCCTCCCGCTCCCCTCTTTTTCTTCTTTCATTCTTTTTTTCTTTCTTTCCATCTTTTTCTTTCTATCTATCCATCTATCTTTTTCTTCCTTCCTTCCTTTCTTTCTTTCTTTCTTTCTTTCTTTCTTTCTTCCTTTCTTCCTTCCCTCCCTCCTTTCCTTTCCTTTCCTTCCTTCCTTTCCCCCCCACTCCCCTCTTTTTCTTCTTTCATTCCTTTTTCCTTCCTCTTCCCTCCACCTCCTGCTCTTTTCCAACCTCTTCTTAAAAAATCTTCCAGTGTTGGAAAGCATCCTCAACCACCTTCGTCCAGTCCTTCTGCCCCTCAGTTGAGAAAGCCCGAGCCATCCCCCTCGCCTTCAGCTGAACGTTGGCTGGCCACCGCGGCTTATTTTGGGATTCCCTTTGCGTCCTCATTAGGCAAGATGGGACTATTGTCTGCAGGAGCCGTGGAGGAAATGTCCCTTTGTGAATGAAACGGAGGAGTTTCTCCGCCACCCAGCCCTGCGCTTCCAGTAAAGGCGGCCTCCCTGGTATATCTCGAGATCAAAGGCAGGACTGGACAATCGGAGGGAGCACACTTGGGGTTGCTTATACAATGCGGCCTTATTTTTTCCGGTCCCTTTCAGCTAGGATGATGGATTGCTTCCTTCTCACAGCATGGCAGGGTCTGCGGCGTGTACGGTAATTGGGTACCCTCTAGCGAAGGGAAGCCAATAGTCCCTTTCCTTGCAGGCAAGCAGGCCTAGGAGGAGGAGGAGGAGGAGGAGGAAGAAGAAGAAGAGGAAGAAAGAGGAGGAGGAAGAGGAGAAGGAAGAGGAGAAGGAGGAGGTGGAGGAGGAGGAGGAGGAGGAGGAAGAGAAAGAAGAGGTGGAGGAGAAAGAGGAAGAGGAGGAGGTGGAGGAGAAAGAAGGAAGAGAAGGAAGAAGAAGGAGGAAGAAGAGGAGGAGGAGGGGAACGAGGAAGAAAAAGAAGGAGGAGGAGAAGGAGGAAGAGGAGGAGGAAGAGGAGGGGGAGGAGGAAGAAGGAGGAGGAGGAAGAAGAGGAGGAGGAGGGGGAGGAGGAAGGAGGAAGAGGAGGGGAGGAGGAGGAAGAGGAGGTGAAGGAGGAAGAAGAAGAAGGAGGAGGAGAAGGAGGAAGAGGAGGGGGGAGGAGGAAGAAGGAGGAGGAAGAAGAAGAAGAAGAGGAGGAGGAAGAAGAAAAGGAGGAGGGGAAGGAGGAAGAAGAAGAAGGAAGAGGAGAAGGAGGAAGAGGAGGGGAGGAGGAAGGAGGAGGAGGAGAAAGAGGAGATGGAAGAGGAGGAGGTGGAGGAGAAAGAAGGAGGAGGAGGGAAGAAGAAGAGGGGGAGGAGGAAGGAGGAAGAGGAGGGGGAGGAGGAGGAAGAGGAGGTGAAGGAGGAAGAAGAAGAAGGAGGAGGAGAAGGAGGAAGAGGAGGGGGAGGAGGAAGAAGGAGGAGGAGGAGAAAGAGGAAGAGGAGATGGAAGAGGAGGAGGTGGAGGAGAAAGAAGGAGGAGGAGGAAGAAGAAGAGGAGGAGGAGGAAGAAGAGGAGGGGAAGGAGGAAGAAGAAGGAGGAAGAGGAGGAAGTGGAGGGGGGAGGAGGAAGAGGAGATGAAGGAGGAAGAAGAAGAGGAGGAGGAGGAGGTGGTGGAAGAGAACAATAGTTAGCAAAAAGGCAGACAAAGAATAGCATCAGTTGAAGGGCTCAAAAGATTGTAGTGGTCGCACGTGGGAATGACTTGGGGAAGGGGTTGAGCCCCGGAAATGTTGGAATAAGGGGCAGCTAAGCCTATTGGAGAATGGAGTCAGGGCAAACATCAATCAATCAGAAGACAGCTGGAAGAACCTTGGAGGTCTTCTAGTCCAACCCCTTGCTCAAGTATTTACCATTTCAGTTAGATCCAGTCTCTTCTTATAAACCTCCAGCATTGAAGGACCCACAACTTCTGGAGGCCAGCTGTTCCACTGGTTAATTGTCCTCACTGTTAGGAAGTTTCTCTTGTTTGCACTTTTTCTTTGAAACATTACTAGTTGTTGTTGTTGTTGTTGTTGTTGTTGTTGTTGTTGTTGTTCTTCTTCTTCTTCTTCTTCTTCTTCTTCTTCTTCTTCTTCTTCTTCTTCTTCTTCTTCCTCTTCCTCTTCTTCTTCCTCCTCCTCCTCTTCTCCTTCCCTTCTCCTCCCTCTTTCTATCTTCTTTTTCTTCATTCTTCTTCCTCCTCCTTCTCCTTCCCCTCTCCTCCCCCATCATCTTGGAAGAGATCCTCTCTAGTCTCTTTGCGTGGCAGAATCATACTTTCAGGCTTAGAAGGCTGTCGTCTTCTAATGTGGGTTAGTTCAGACAGAGCATAAAATGTAGAATCCCAGGGCTGGAGGGGACTCCAGAGGTCTTCTAGTCCAGCTCCCTGGACTTTATAGCATTCAGGTCAAACAGATGTCCAATCTTTTCTTGAAAACTCCAGGGATGGTCTGAGCTACCCACAACTTGGTAGCCCAGCCACAGTTAAGACTGATTTGGCCTTTTTTTTTTTTGTCCACCTATTGAGTCTTTCAAAAGGACCTATAGGTTAGGCAAACGTTATTGTTTGGTGGGTTAAAGGTTTTATCGCAGGATGTAAGCTGTGCTCCCCAACACTGGACATTGAAGTTCTCCAGTATCATCTCTGCCCATATTGGAATCAGTAATAAATCAATCCTTGAGCTGAGGGTGGACGTATAGCAATAGCAATAGCAGTAGACTTATATACCGCTTCATAGGCCTTTCAGGCCTCTCTAAGCGGTTTACAGAGAGTCAGCATATTGCCCCCAACAATCTGGGTCCTCATTTTACCCACCTCGGAAGGATGGAAGGCTGAGTCAACCCTGAGCCAGTGAGATTTGAACCGCTGACCTGCTGATCTAGCAGTAGCCTGCAGTGCTGCATTTAACCACTGTGCCACCTTGGCTCTGCCTTCATTCTGCAAAAAAGGCAGAAGTCCTTGACGCGGAGAATCCACTGTGTTACCGGACGGAGAATCCACTGTGTTACCGGGCGGCTCCCTCTTTCCACCCCAGATTTATGTTCTGGGGGGGGTTAAATGGAGCGCTGCCGAAACATAGCTTACTCGCCTCCTCCTCCTATGCCCGGAGAAGAGGTAATCAAACTGTCAAACAGTTGATGGATACTGTTTAGACAGCTCAACGTAGCCAAGGATCCGGAGCTGTTAAAAAGAACAGCTCCTCTCAGACCACGCCCAATCCGGAAGCCCCCAACACTGGACATTTTAAAAGGAAGAAGTTGGGCAACCATTGGTCTAAATTGGGTCAGGGGCAATGATGGCGAACTTTTTGGGTGTCCAAAAAGCCCTGCGCATGTGCTATTGCGCTTGCTCGCATGCCCACCCCCATAATTTAATGCCCCACGCACCATGCCCCCTGCACATGCACCCATGACACACACACCCCATTGCCCCACACATGTGTGCATGGCTTTCTTGGACCCTGGGGAGGGCGAAAAGGGCCTCCCCCACCCCCAGAGGTCAGAAATGGTCTGTTTTCTGACTTCCGGTGGGCCCAGGAAGTCTGTTTTTCACCCTCCCCAGGCTCCAGAGGCTTTCTAGGGCCAAAGATGGCCTAACACGCAAACTGGAAGTTCAGGAACAGTTCGCCATCACAGGTTTAGGGTTTCCCGCCCGAGCATGGGTTGGACTAGAAGACCTCCAAGGTCCCTTCCGCTCTGTCATTCTGTAATTCTGCCGAAACAAGCTGCATTTTGCAATTGACGGATGGGAATTTTGTCAATGCCAACGGTGATCAAAGTGGAGTTCCGGATATATTTATTTCTATTTCACAATGAGGCCTGTCAGGACAAGAAGCAATGGATGGAAACTAATCAAGGGGAGAAGCAGCCTGGAATTAAGGAGGAGCTTCCTAACAGTGAGGACAATCAACCAGTGGAACAGAAGCTGCCCCCGGAAGCTGTGGGTCCTTCGATGCTGGAGGTTGGGCTAGATGACCTCCAAGGTCCCTTTCCAGCTCTATTCTGGTGGTCTGAATCTTTCTTTTCTTGAACTCCATTCCTATTTTTGTCCTTGTAGTGAAGCAGCAAGGTCTGAATCTTTCTTTTCTTGAACTCCATTCCTATTTTTGTCCTTGTAGTGAAGCAGAACTGTGAAAAAACAGAACTGTGGAAATGAACAGCTGGCTAAGAGACAGGCATCCCCAAGGAAAGTCTGAATTTCTAGATTACGGCCCACAGCGCCAGGATTAGAAATGGGTGGCATCTCACGGCGAAACTTGGGTGTCAATCATTTTACCTCCAGCTCATCATGATGGGGCTTTTCCACACCATGTTGGGCTGTTCCTTCAGCCCTGAGTCATCCCATAATACCAGTGAGTCAGTCTCCATCCTGGGCTGTACACGGAGTTATTTTCAATCTGAGTCATCTTTTCTTGACTCTTTTCCTTATATTTTCCTGGCCGTCAGCAAAATAGGTTACCTTGATGGGATCTTAGAAATGGCACATTTTCTTTTAAACTTTCCCCTCCCTCCATCCTTGTTTTTCCCCTTCTCTTCTCTTCATCATCTACTGCTCCCCTTTGCTCCCCTTCCCTTCCTCTTTCTCTCTTTCTAATTCTCCTTCCTTCCTTCCTTCCTTCCCCCTCTCTTTTCATCCATCCATCCATCCATCCATCCATCCTTCTTCCTTTTTCTCTCTTATCTTCCTTTCCCTCTCTCTTATCTTCCTTCCTTCCTTCCTGTCTCTCACCCTCCCTTCCTTAATCTCTATCTTTCTTATCTTCCTTCCTTCCTCTCTCTTTCATCTTCCTTCCTCCCTTCCTTCTCTCTCTCTTCTTTCCTTCCTCTCTCACACTCTCCCTCCCTTCCTTTCCCCCTCTCATCTTCCTTCATTTGTTCCTTTGTTCCTTCTTTCTTTCCTTCCTTCCTCTCTCTTTCTTATCTTATTTTCTCTCTGTGTGTGTGTGTCTGTTATCTTCCTTCCCTTCCCTCTCTCATCTTCCCTCCTTCCTTCATTCCTTCCTTCCTGTCTCTCATCCTCCCTTCCTTCATTTCTCTCTTATCTTCCTTCCTCTTTCTTTCATCTTCCTTCCTCCCTTCCTCTCTCACTCTTCTTTCCTTCCTCTCTCTCACCCTCCCTCCCTTCCTTTCTCTCTCTCATTTTCCTTCATTCGTTCCTTTGTTCCTTCTTTCCTTCCTTCCTCCCTTCCTTCCTCTATCACTCTTTTTTCCTTCCACTCTCTCACCCTTCCTTCCTCTCTCTCACCCTCCCTCCTTCCCTTTCTCTCTCTCATCTTCCTTCCTTTGTTCCTTCTTTCTTTCCTTTCTTCCTTTCTCTTTCTTACCTTATTTACTCTCTCTGTGTGTGTGTCTGTTATCTTCCTTCCCTTCCCTCTCTCATCTTCCTTCCTTCCTTCCTTCCTTCCTTCCTTCCTTCCTTCCTTCCTTCCTTCCTTCCTATCACCCTCCCTCCCTGATGGAGCTAGAACGATTATAATTTGGGTAAACAGTGTCCAAATTTGAACTGCCCAGGATACCAAGTAGTCGCTGACTTACAATCACTTACTTGCTTAGTGACCAAAGTGAGAACGATACTTAAAAAAAGTGACTTACAACTACAGGCCGGATTGTTTTCCTCAGTGGTCCAAAGCATATATCGGAATGGGAGTTACCGCAAGTCCTCGACCTACAACGGTTCACTTAGTGGCCATTTGAAGTTGCAACAGCACTGAAAATAAAAGCGGCTTAGGACTGTTTCCTTACTTCCCTACGCCAAGGTGGTGCAGTGGTTAAATGTAGCACTGCAGGCTACTGCTAGATCAGCAGTTCAGCGGTTCAAATCCCACTAGGCTCAAGGTTGACTCAGCCTTCCATCCTTCCGAGGTGGGTAAAATGAGGACCCGGATTGTTGTTGGGGGCAATATGCTGACTCTGTAAACCGCTTAGAGAGGGCTGAAAGCCCTATGAAGCGGTATATAAGTCTACTGCTATTGCTATATTGCTACTTAACCGCTGTCACAGCCTCCCTGCATGGTCACGTGATCAAAATTCGGGCGCTTGGCTCCTGACCTCAATTTACAGCACTTGCAACATTCCGAAGTCACGTGATCTCCATTCGCGACCTTTTTCTCTGCTGGCTTCCGGCCAGCAAACACAGTGGGAGAAGCTGGATTTGCTTAACAACCATGGCTAAAACAAAACAAAAAGTCATAACACTGGGCGCAACTCACTTAGCAACCGCCTTGTTTAGCAATGAAAATTCAGGCCCTTATTGTGATTGTTGGTCGAGTACCTGTACAGGTAGCCATTTGACCTTTGAACCCACTGATCCCAAAATTTATGTTGCTAAGCGAGACATTTGTTAGGTGAATTTTGCCCCGTTTATTAAGTGAATCACTGCGGTTTTTTAAGCGAGTCACACGGTCATTAAGTGAATCTGGGCTTCCCCATTGACTTTGCTTGTCGGAAGGTCGCAAAAGGGGACACTGCAACCGTCATAAGTGTGGGTCAGTTGCCAAACATCTGAATCTTGATCAGATAACTTGCAAGGGTGCGGTGATGGTTGTTAAGTGTGAAAAATGGTCACAAACCACTTCATGTTTGGTGCTGTTGCAACTTTGAACAGTCACTAAACGAACTGTTGTAAGTCGAGGACTTGCTGTAACTCCCATTCCGAAATATGCTTTGAACCAGTCCAGCATTCGAGGATGTTAGGGCTAGCATGAAGAAGTCAGCTGTGTTTCTCCAGGATAATGAAGAAACATTGTACAGGTGTTCTACTTTGGGGAAAAACAACATGTTTTGTGTAGGGGGAGTTGGTTGTTGTTGTTAGTTGCGAAGTTGTGTCTGACCCATTGCCACCCCATGGACAACGTTCCTCCAGGCCTTCCTATCCTCTTCCATCCTCTGGAGTCCACTTAAGCTCACGCCAACTGCTTTGATGATGCCATTCATTCCACCTCCTTCTCTGCCGTCCCCTTCTTCTTCTTTTGCCCTCCGTCTTTCCCAGCATGAGGCTCTTCTCCAGGGAGTCCTTCTTCCTTCTCATTAGGTGGCCAAAGTCTTTGAGTTTCCTCTTCGGGATCTGGCCTTCTAAAGAGCAGTCAGGGTTGATCTCCTCCAGGACTGACCAGTTGAATGGCCTTGCAGTCCAAAGGGCTTGCAGGAGTCTTCTCCAGCACTTCTCCAGAGTTCAAAGGCCTCCATTCTTTGGCGCTTGGCCTTCCTTAGAGTCCAACCTTCACAGCCATCCATGGCAAATGGGAAAAACAGACGCTTAGATAGCAAAATAAAATAAAATAAAAATAATGCTTTCAAATTGTGGTGGTGTTGAAGACTCTTGGGAGTCCCTTGGACTCCAAGGACATCATATCAGTCAATCCTGAAGAAAATCAGCTCTGATTTTTGATCTTTGGAAGGACAGACCCTAAAGCTCAAATACTTTGGCCACCAAACGAGAAGAGAGGATTCCTTGGAGAAGACCCTGAGGTTGGGGAAGAAGGTGAAAGGAGAAGGGGATGACAGAGGGTGAGATCCAAGGGACTCAATGCAGGAGTCTTCTTCTCCAGCACCAGAGTTCAAAGGCCTCCATTGGTGCTCAGCCTTCCTTATGGTCCAACTTTCACAGCCATCCATTGCAACAGGGAAAACCATCGCCTTGACTATAGGCACTTTTGTTGGCAGGGTGATGTATCTTTGATTTGATTTGATTTTATTGACATTTGTAGGCCGCCCTTTTCCCTGAGGGGACTCAGGGCGGCTCACATAAAATCAGGGAGGGGGAAATGCAAACAGTAACATAGACACATATAATAAAAACAATAAGCAACATACATTCATCATTCGGGAGGGGCACTATCCTTGTCCCCAGGCCTGACGGGCTAGCCAGTTCTTCAAGGCTGTGCGGAAGGCCTGGACGGTGGTGAGGGTACGAATCTCCACGGGGAGTTCGTTCCAAAGGGTCGGGGCTACTACTGAGAAGGCCCTCCTCCTTGTAGTTGCCAGCCGACACTGGCTGGCCGATGGAATACGGAGGAGGCCTAATCTGTGTGATCTAATTGGTCGCAGGGAGGTGATTGGCAGAAGGCGGTCTCTCAAGTATCCAGATCCACTACCATGTAGGGCTTTATGGGTGACTAATAGCACCTTGAAGCGCATCCGGAAATCGACAGGTAGCCAGCGCAGCTCGCGGAGGACAGGTGTTATGTGGGTGAACCGCGGTGCACCCACAATCACTCGCGCGGCCGCGTTCTGTACCAGCTGAAGACGCCGGATGCTCTTCAAGGGCATCCCCATGTAGAGCACATTGCAGTATTCCAGTATCTCTGCTTTTGGACTTGATTTTTGGAGTTGATACGTCCCAACAACTCCCTAGCTAACTAATCTGTTCTGACCGAGGAAGCTGTTTGAAGGGGCAGCGAAACCTCTCAGTTCCACAAAGAAATAAGCTCATTTGCCATGACTCAACCTCCGGGCACGTTGAATACAGAGACTTAAGGAAGATCATTTTGACTTCGAGACACACGAAGATTAGTTACTAAGGCAATGGGAGCCGATATCCACCAGATAATATTTGGAAGTGGCTCAGACAGCCTAAGAACAACAAAAGTCAACAAGGACTGGCAACTTTTGCACAAAGGTTAAAATACGAATTGCAAATGTACAGACAGAATTGATTTGGAAAGTTTTGGAAAGTTGGAACACTTTAACATCCCCCCCCCCAAAAAAAACCCAATCGCCTTCTTCCAAAGAGATTTTCTAGGAGTAACTACTACATTAGTAGTTGCCCATGGGCTGAGGGTCCACCTGGTTGACGTTTCATTATACAGTGAGTATGAAGTTCTGGGAATTAGGTTTTCTCACTCCTGCCTTCAACATCGAAAGCCCCAGCCTCTGAAATTGGCTCACCGGATGTTTTGAGCTTTAGTTTTTGAGCCTCTCATTTGTTTTTGATTAAATTCACCTAAATCTACCCAAGCCTGTGATCACATTTGACCATATGGTTGTTCCATCTTGTTTCATTTCAGAAGATCTCCCACCACCGCCTCCAGGAGAGAAAATTTGCCCAAGGACATTCTGGAATTAGGTCAGTTCTGCTTTGGTAAAATATCTGTTGCTGCTTTTTTTTCTCTCCCATGGCAAATTTAAGATGGTGGACTTCAATTCCTAGAATGCCCCTCTGAGTATGGGGCATTCCATCTCCGAAAGGAGGGAAGGAAGGAAAAGCAAGGATGGAGGAAGAAGACAGGGAGGAAGGGAGGAGCGAGGGAGAAGAAAGAAAGAGGAAAGAAGGAGGAAAGAGGTACGAGGAAGGTGGAAGGGAGGGGAGGGAAGAAGGAAGGGAAAGCAAGGGTGGAGGAAGAAGACAGAGAGGGAGGGAGGAGCAAGGGAGAAGAAGGAGGGAGGGAGGAAAGAGGTATAAGTAAGGCAGAAGGTGGAAAGGGAGGGAAGAAGGAAGGAAGGAAAAGCAAGGGTGGAGGAAGAAGAAGATAGGGAGGGAAGAAGGAAGGGAAAGCAAGGGTGGAGGAAGAAGAAGAGAGGGAGGGAGGAGCAAGGAAGAAGAAGGAGGGAGGGAGGAAAGAGGTATAAGTAAGGCAGAAGGTGGAAAGGGAGGGAAGAAGGAAGGAAGGAAAAGCAAGGGTGGAGGAAGAAGAAGATAGAGAGGGAGGGAAGAGGGAGGGAGAAGAAAGAGGAAAGAAGGATGGAGGGAGGAAAGAGGTACGAGGAAGGTGAAAGGGAGGGGAGGGAAGAAGGAAGGGAAAACAAATGTGGAGGAAGAAGAAGGGAGGGAGGGAGGAAGAAAAAGCAGGGTTTGAGGAAGAAGACAGAGAGGGAGGGAAGAGGGAGGGAGAAGAAAGAGGAAAGAAGGATGGAGGGAGGAAAGAGGTACGAGGAAGGTGAAAGGGAGGGGAGGGAAGAAGGAAGGGAAAACAAATGTGGAGGAAGAAGAAGGGAGGGAGGGAGGAAGAAAAAGCAGGGTTTGAGGAAGAAGACAGAGAGGGAGGGAGGAGCGAGGGAGAAGAAGGAGGGAGGGAGGAAAGAGGTACAAGGAAGGGAGAAGATGGAAGGGAAGGAAAGGTGAAAGGGAGGGAAGAAGGAAGGAAGGTAAAACCCGAGTCTTTCGGCAGTGGCCGCTCTGGGCGCATGCTCTATGGTTGTACGCTCTGCAGGCAGCTGGTCCACAACCATAGAGCTTGCGCCCAGGGGGGCCACTGCCGAAAGACTCGGGTTGGAAGCCGCGGAAAAAGCCAGGCTTGGATGGCGGCAGTGGTGGAGGTGCCCTGACTCCGTAATGAGAGCTGGGCCATGCATCGTGAGACTGGGAGGCAGGTGAGCGAGAGCAGAACAGCCGCTTGCGCAACCCCCTCCCCAGCCGTGCAGAGCGCCATTCACTGGCATTTGGAAGGCGCCAAGCCGCAGGAACCGGGCGGCGGCGAATAGGCACTCCCGTGGCTTGGCGATACCCCTAGATCAGTGAATGGCGCTGTGCCCGGCTGTAAAAGGGAGTTTGCCGGGTGGCTGCTCGTGAGCGTGGTCACTTCATGGCTGTTGTGTTGCTCTGCTGCGACAGCGCAACACAGCCATTCGCCCATGAGGCTGTGCCCGGCTCTTTGGGAGCCCGCTCGCAAGAGAGCAGCCGCCCGTC
Source organism: Thamnophis sirtalis (assembly GCF_051295495.1). Lineage (NCBI taxonomy): Eukaryota > Metazoa > Chordata > Lepidosauria > Squamata > Natricidae > Thamnophis > Thamnophis sirtalis. The sequence goes on from NW_028261384.1 coordinate 3,473,614, forward strand.
AACCCCAAAACAATAAACCCCCCTTCCCCCCCCCCCCCATAATAAAGCCAAAGCCATATTTTGTAGGTAAAAAGAAAATAAGACCCTGTCCTATTTTCGGGGAAACACGGTAGATAAATTCAGATAAAAGGATCTGTAGTAGGAACGTCTTCGACCTGCAACCATTCAGTTAATGACCTTGTGAAATTCTTTCAGAAGCAAACTGCCATATTTGCATTATTTCCATGGGCTTTTTGAGCCAGACTATATTCTTGTTTATCAGCCTAGTTCAGGGATGGCGAATTTTTTCGGCACTGAGCACCCAAATTGGAAGGTGCGTGAATGTGTGTGCGTGTGCCGGAGTGCCAGAAATCTGAAGACCAGTTGTCCCCCGTGTGGAGGCCTGTTTTTTTGGCCATTTTTTTTTTACTGTTCTCAGGGCATTTTCAGCCTCTTTCGGGCCTTTTTTAAGGCCCTTTTGAGGCTGTTTTCAGGCTGTTTTCAGGCTCCTTTTCAGGCTGTCTTCGGGCCATTTTCTGGGCTGATTTCAGGCCATTTTTTGAGCTGTTTTCAGGCTGCTTTTAGACTCTTTTTCAGGCTGTTTTAAGGCCATTTTTTCAGGGCTGTTTTCAGGCTCTTTTTCAGGCTGTCTTCAGGCCATTTTTCGAGCTGTTTTCAGGCTGTTTTTCGAGCTGTTTTCAGGCTGTTTTTAGGCTCTTTTTCAGGCTGTTTTCGGGCCATTTTTTCAGGGCTGTTTTCAGGCTGTTTTTAGGCTGTCTTCAGGCCATTTTCTGGGCTGTTTTCAGGCCATTTTTGGGCTGTTTTCAGGCTGTTTTCAGGCTCTTTTTCAGGCTGTTTTCAGGCTCTTTTTTGGCCCTTTTAAAGGCCATTTTGGCTTGTTTTCAGGCCATTTTCTCGGCTGTTCTTCGGGCCGTTTTCAGGCTGTTTTCTGGCCTGTTTTCAGGCACTCCACTGCCTGCACAGATGCACCGGAAACAGGAGAGCAGCTGGCGACGGCGCGCATGCCCACCGCGAGGGCTCTGAGTGCCACCTCTGGCATGTGTGCCATAGGTTTGCCATCACGGGCCTAGTCTATTGTGCAAATGACATGTAAGGGATAGCTTATGGCTATCCGTGTTGCTGGAACTCTGCTGTTGGTATATTAACTAAGGCGGCTAAGGATGTCATAACCTGTTTCATTTTACCCAAGTGTGTTTCATCTCAAGGAGATAAAGAAAATCAAGTTTTAGTTTTTTTTTTAAAAAAAGGCTATTTTTAACTTTGAATATTAAAATGCAAACTCTTGGCTATTGAAGGAGTTTCAATTATGGAGTGGTTTTAATGTACAGAATACAAGTAGAATTTCATGCTCTTAATAGGCCATAAGATGCTGCTAGACTACTGTTGACCTCTTATTTTCACCTACTAGTTGATATCGAGGATGAAGAAAGCTGGGAGGATGTTGGGGAGGGCCCTGAATCATTGACTCTATATACCTGCCAAGTGACAACCAGGCCCATTGATTTCAATCTTGCAAAGGTGAGCTGTGCATTAAGTTTGGCAGAGGACAGGACAGAATTTGAATGTGGGGAGGGGAATAGGGGATTTCTGGAAGTTTGGCACTTACACCCATCAACTATCAACGGACACATAGATATAAATAATATTTACACACCATTCAAAAGAAAGAATAAAAAGCCAAGAAGGAAATAAAAAGACAAAAAAAAACCCTATCTTCTCTAGCATCTAACAACAGATAAGCAGGGATTAATACCAGACAAACAGTCATGCAGAAAGCAATACCCTAATCAACATCAAGGGGAAAGCCTCTCCCTCGTCAACACTGCCAGGGCAAGCTATTGTATACAAACAATAGCAGCCACAAACTCACTAACCGGATGATGTTATCTAGCCGGGTCATGAAATATCTGCAAACAAACAAACTAAGCTCAGAGACCATTAAGGACTCCACAGAATCTGAAGGACATATCTGGTCAGCTCCCTTTTGTTCTTAGCTAAATTATGTGCCAAATTATAGGAGAAGAGCAAGCAGACCCTGGGGGAGGAGTCAAGCAACTCATCAGTCTAGAATCATTACGTTATCACAAAAGGTTAAAGCCTAATCCCCAGGGATGGGATTCAACCAGTTTGGACCGGTTCGAGCGAACCGTATGCTAATTTTGCATCTGGTTCGCCAAACCAGTTGTTGGAAGGACAAGCTGGCTCCACCGACCCCAGGAATCTCTCCATGTGGCCCGTTAATCCTGCTGGGTAAGTACAAGGCCCAGCAGAGGGTCTGGGATGACACAAAATGGGCCTTCTGGAAGTTCCGGATATCCAGAGTCCAGGGAGGCCGTTTTCGCCCTCCAGGAGTCTCAGGGAAAGCCTCCAGAGCTTTGGGAAGGCAAAAACGCCCTCCCCCCACCCCCGTGGTTCAGGAGGCGGAGTAGGCCACGCCTACCATGGCCACGCCCACCCAGCAACCAGGGCGGGGAACCGGTTGCTAACATTTTTTTAACCCCGCCGCTCAGTGGTGGGTTTCAAAAATTGTTCGAACCTACTCTGTGGGTGTGGCCTCCTTTGTGGGAGTGGCTTGCCGCCCATGTGACCGAATATGAAGATGCCGATGACACTGGTCAGAACCACCTTAAATTACCTCACACACAGCATTGGCATGCATAAGAATAGGATGTAAACTTGTTTTTTAAAAGGCATCTTTGGTTTGCGTTAAAACAACTTCAACACACACAATGTTCTGATTGCACCACAAATGCAGTAGTCATCCTTACCTTTCACAGAGGCACTGAGGTTTATAAATAGGAGCATGATAGTGTAGAATAATCCTATCCAAGGACCACTGGTGGGTTTCAAAAAAGTTTGGAGCCTCTTCTGTAGGTGTGGCCTGCTTTCCGGGTCCACTGGTGGAACCTCTTCTAACCGGTTCGGTAGATTTGACGAACCGGTTCTACCGAATAGGTGCGAACTGGTAGGAACCCACCTCTGCCGCCGCTGCTAACCCCTCTTGAATTCCGTTGACTTTTATCCAGTGACGAATTTCTGACCACTGATTGACCCTTGTGGTTCTTGTGAATAGGAACGATCAAATAAGTCATGTTAACTGGAACTGAATGTGGTTCTAATTTTTTCTTCCTGACTAAAATTGGCCTGTAAATACCGATTGACAAATTGCCTTTGTAGACAGTCCGCGACTTAAAATTATATTCTTTAGCGAGCATTCAAAGTCACAACGGCGCCAGGGGGGAGGGGGAAGGCGAGTGTTGACGAGTTTTCACACTTATAAACCATAGCTGCATTCCAGTGATGGGATTCAGCCGGTTCGCACCTATTCAGGAGAACCGGTTGGTAACGTTCTAAGCAGTTCGGAGAACCAGTTGTTGGAAGAAATCTTATTTTATTTTTTTCCCCACTTTACAGGGCTAATCCTGTAAGGAAGGCAGGAAGGAAACATTCTGGTGTTGTTTCTAGCCTAATCTTTATTGACCTGCTTACAGAAACTGCCTCTCCGGTTAACCCTTATTACATTGCAACAGCTAAGGCGAAGCGCCCATCGACGTGAGTGACGTTGAGTTGGCCACGCCCACCCAGCCACATGACCACCGAGCCCCACCTACCCAGATGGTCATTATGGCATAGAACCGGTTGTTAAATTATTTGAATCCCACCACTGCTGCATTCCCACAATCATGTGATCTAAATTCAGGCGCTTGGCAACTGGCATGTACTTATGACAGTTGCATTGTCCCCAGGGATCACCCTTCGCAACCTTCCCAACTGGATTCTCACAAGCCGGATCTGCTGAGTGCATGATTTACTTAACCACTGCAGTGATTCGCTTAGCAACCATATCAGAAAATAATTGCAAAGTGAGGCACAACTCAGTTAAGGACTGCCTTGCTTATCAACAGATATTTTGGGCTCAATTGTGGCCATAAGCTAAGGACTACCTTCTAAATCAGAGAGTTTCATGGGAGCCCATCCACGAGGACTATTCAGCAAATTAAAATTTTGCGCCACTGTTGAAGCTAATACAGATAGTTGCAACCTTGAGTTACAACAGTTTGTTTAGTGACGGGTCAAAGTTATAAAGGCCATGAAAAAAAGTGACATCACCATTTTTCACTCTTATGACCGTTGCAGCATCCCCGTGGTCATGCGATCGCTATTCAGACGCTTGGCAATTGTCTCATATTTATGACGGTTGCAGCATTCCTGAGAAAAGTCGTGCAATGGGCAAAACTCACTTAATACATTTCTCACTTAGCAACATGAATTCTGGGCTCAATTGTGGTTGTAGGCCGAGGACAGCCTGAGTTCTGAAAAATCGAGCTACAGGTAATCCTCGACTTACAACCACAATGGACCCCAAAATTTCTGTTGTTAAGTGAGTTTTACCCCATTTTTCTTGTCGCTGTTGTTAAGTGAATCGCTGCAGTTGATAAGTTAGTAACTTGGTCTTTAAGTGAACCTGGCTTCTCTGTTGACTATGCTCGTCAGAAGGTTGCCAGAGGTGATCACCTGACCCCGGAACGCTGCAACCGTCATAAATATGAGTCAATTTGGCATTAATGACAGATTTCTGAGCAGCAATTCTCTCAAGTTTTGTTTTAACAAAAATTAGGCTTGAAAAACAGAGAGAAGTTAAGAAGGGCGAAGGGATCTGCAGCCAAGCCTCATTTTGCTCTGCCGTGTCTCATTTTTGCTGAAACAACGTGATGAGGAAAAAGAAGGAAGCACGAGAGTATGCCAGGTTCATTCGCAGTGTTTCTGCCATCGGCGATTGCAGGCAGCCCTTGGCGTAGACGACAACTGAGCCCAAAATTTCCGTGGCCGAGAAAATTTCTGTGGCTGAGAGTTGTTAAGAGAGTTTTGACCCGTTTTACGACCTTCCTTGCCACCGTTGTTAAATGAATCACCGAAGTTGTTGAATCAGTAACCCAGGTGTTAGGCGAGTCTGTCTTCTTCCCCGTTGACGTTGCTTGTCAGAAGGGAATCACGTGACCTGAGGACATTACAACCATCGCAAGTACGAGTCAGTGGCCAAGTGTTTGAATTTGGATCACGTGACCATGGGGACACTGCAACGGTCGTAAGTGTGAAAAGTGGCCAGTCACTTTTTTCAGTCCCGTTGTAACTTTGAATGAATTAATGTAAGTCAAGAGTTATGTTCTCCAGCTTTATCTTCCCTGTGTTCAACTCCCAATGTTGTCATAGTAAGAGAAAGTAGGGAAGAGTGCATTCCACGCATACTGTTGGCTGAAGTTGGATCTCAGATTGCTGCAGAAGGCTTGGGAGGGGGTGCAACTCAATGGGGAATGTGATTTATGACACAGACTGAGGGGAAGGAAGGAACAGGAGTAAAGTTCAGCCATAAATCAAACAAAGCTCAGACCTGACTGCGAAAAGACCTTGCCTATGATGCTCCTAATAACTGACTAGTTTTGTATTGAAACTTGGCTCGAGACTCATGAATCAATTAGGGCATTTTTAGGAAACCTTACAGACAGCCAGGTCTAAGCTTTGTTTGATTTATGGCTGAACTTCACCCCTGTTCCTTCCTTCCCCATAGTCTGTGTCATTAATCACATTCCTCTATGAGGTGCACACCTCCCAAACCTTCTGCAGTAATCTGAGATCCGACTTCAACTGACAGTATGCGGGGAAAGCACTCTCCCCCCTTCTCTCTCTATGACAATGTTGGGAGTGGACACCCTGATTTAAAATGGCGTACCTCAGTCTCTGTCCTGTCATTTTATGTATTTCCCAAATTAAAATAGCAGTTTCTTCCTCCATCTTTGCCGTTCCTCTTATTGCCTCACCCATTTTTTTTCTTTTTTCTGTTAATACAGGACCTAAAAACTCTGCTTTTCGGCTCTAGTCTTGGATGCTTCAACGAAGAATGGAAAATCCAGAGTTTCACGTTCAGTGAAAACGCGGAGCTGAAATATGGGATCGTGCAGAAAAAGGTAACCAGCTCCTATCAGTTCCTTCCCGAATTTGCCGAGCGGAGCTGATAAAAGTCACCTGCAAGAGAGTTTCCATTGTACAAAGGCAAGTGGACTTTCTTGTTGTTTTTTTTTCTTTGAAGACGTTTCGCTTCTCATCCAAGAAGCTTCCTCAGTTCTGACTGGATAATGGGGGACGGAAGGATTTATACTCCTTGCAATCATCTTGGTCATTTGCATCCTTTTAGAGAGTCATTGAGGCCACCTGGAGGCTTATCTGCGTCCTCACATCCGCATGGTGGATTTATACTCCTTGCAGTCATCTGGTCATTAGTATTCTCTCTGAGAGTCGTTGAGGCCACTGTCAACTTCCACCATTCCCTCAGAACTGAAGAAGCTTCTTGGGTGAGAAGCAAAACGTCTTCAAGGAAAAACAAAGAAAGTGTAATTGCCTCTTGAAAAAACACCTTTGTGACAAATACAACCTGGACGACTGAGAATCTAACCATAGACGCTTTCCATTGCACAGGTGGTCCTTGACTTACAACCTTTACTTTAGTGACCATTTAAAGTTAAAATGGCACTGGAAAAAGTGACTTATGTCCTCTCCACACACTTAATGAACATTGTGGCGCCCCCCCGTGGTCACGTAGTCCAAATTCAGAAACCTGGCAACTGGCTCATATTTATGACGGTTGCAGCATCCCGGGGTCACGTGTGTAAGCAAAGCGCATGCGTGGGAGGCCAGGTGCATGCGTGGCGAACCGGAGGTAACTATGAAACCTGCCATTGCACGCAATCCCCCTTTTAACAATCTTCTGGGGAAGCCAGATTCACTTAACGACCCTGTGACTGATTCCAGTGATTCACTTAACAACTCCAGCGAGAAAGGTCATAAAGTGGGTCAAAACTCATTTAACAACTGTCCCGCCTAACAAATGTTGGGCTCAATTTTAAGTCGAGGATGTGTACCTGCACATCCATTTTTTTTTCCACCCAAAAGCATTTTTAATGGACCAATAAATGCCCTGCTAGGAGGGGGGGGGGAGATTGGGCGGAGGAACCCTTCCAACCCCCTCCCCTTCTCTCCCCCCCCCAAACCCTCCAAATCCTAACAGAGTTTTACTGTACAACCTGACCCCATTTTAACAGGATTTTAAAACCATCAACCAAACGTCGAGAGAATTTGATGATGAAGACGTTAAGTGCTATTGTAATTGTATTGATATATAGTTATATTATTAATAGTGTTGGGGTAAATATTATAACAAATAGGTGGAACCCATATTTCCCACTGTTTGTTGGAAATGAAAGGTAATATAAATAAAATACCGTATTTTTCGGACTATAAGACGCACCAAGATTTCAAAGAGATAAGTAACAAAAAAAAGTTTTTGCCCCCCACCCCCAGGAGCACTCTGCAGGCTTCAGCAGGGCTGGGGGAAAGCAAAAATGCTTCCGTTTTTACGAAAAACAAGTAGAAAATGGGACCTTTTTTTTGCATAAACGGGGGCATTTTTGCCTTCCCCCAGCCCTGCTGAGGCCTGCAGAGTGCTTCTGGAGGCTGGGGGAAAGCAAAAATGCCTCAGTTTTTGCAAAAAAAAAAAAAAAAAAAAAAAGGCCTCTTTTTCACCCATATTTCACAAAAACGTCATTTTCTCTTTCCCTCAGCCCTCTTGAAGGCTGCAAAATGCTCCTGGGGACTTGAGGCAGGCAAAAACGCTTCCATTTTTACGAAAATCGAGTAGAAAATGGGCATTTTTTCCATAAACAGGGGGATTTTTGCCTTCCCCCAGCCCTGCTGAGGCCTGCAGAGTGCTTCTGGAGGCTGGGGGAAAGCAAAAATGCCTCAGTTTTTGCACACACACAAAAAAATGGCCTCTTTTTCACCCATATTTCACAAAAACGTCATTTTCCCCTTCCCTCAGCCCCGCTGAAGGCTGCAGAGTGCTCCAGGGGACCGGAGGCAGGCAAAAACACCTCAGTTTTTGCAAAAAAAAAAAAAAGTCTGTTTTTTGACCATTTTCTGCAAAAATGGGATGCGGAGACGGGGCTCAAGGAGGCCAAAAATGGCTGTATTCGGTGTATAAGACACACCAACATTTCCGTGCTCTTTTTTGGGGGGGGAAATGGGGCATCTTATTCTCCAAAAAATGCAGTAAATAAAACATGGGGGGGGGACCCCATCCTCTGTGGCTATTTCTCTCCCCCTTAATATTTCGACCGTCAGAAAACGTCAATGTTTACGGTTTTGGATGCAAGACAAAGCCACCACGTATCACCACCACCCTGGCTCGGCCTCTTCAGGAAAAGGTCCAGGGACCTGAAGTTTTAATTAAGAACCTGGCAGGGTCAGAACTCATTGTATCTACGAGGGTCACCGGACGAGCATCCAAGGACAGCCGTGGCCAGGGGGGGGGGGGGGGGGCCGTCAGCCAGGTGAAAGAGATCCAGGCTGCAGAGGAATATATATATTTTTTTCACACGTATTGTTTCCCTCCGTTCTTTCCTGGCCTCTTCCAGGGTGGGCCGTGCGGGGTCCTGGCAGCCGTTCAAGCCCACGTCCTCCAACATCTTATCTTCGGTGACAGTAGCCGGAACAACGCAGTTGGGTAAGTCGTCGACGTTCCCCGAGGGGCTCCAATGGTTTTCCATTCTCCTTCAAGGGAAATTCCGCCCCCCCCTCTCTCTATTGTTGTGGGGGGGGGGGAAACGGGGGTGATCCCACTTTTGACCTCCTTGGTGGGGTCGGAAAGGGCAACCCGTGGAAATCATGCGGATTTCAGTTCAGTCCAGAATAGAGCTGGAAGGGACCCGGGAGGCCTTCTAGTCTAACCTCAAGCGAGAGACCTATACCAGTGATGGGGAGCCTTTTTCTTAACGCCCTGCCAAAATTGCGGGCACGTGCTCTGTTGCACATGCACACGGGCCCACTTAATCCGCCCTGCCCACATGACCCCTCCCCTGACTCCGGAGGCTTTCCTGAAGCCCGGGGAGGGTGAAAATGGCTTCCCCCCCCCCCCCGGAGGGAGAGATTTATAAAGCGGTGCTAAGCAGTGATTTTGATTCTATGACGGTTGCAGGAACTGCGTATGTCTAGTTTAATGAAAAGAAGGACCAGGGGAGACAGGATATCAGTCTTCCAATATCTCAGGGGTTGCCACCAAGAAGAGGGAGTCAAGCTATTCTCCAAGGCACCTGAGGGTAGAACAAGAAGCGATGGGTGGAAACTAATCAAGGAGAGAAACAACTTAGAACTGAGAGATATTTCCTGACAGATAGAACAATGAATCAGTGGAACAGAAGTTGCCTCCAGAAGTTGTGAATGCCCCAACACTGGAAGGTTTTAAGAAGAGATTGGATAGCATTTTGTCTGAAGCGGTATAGGGTTTCCTGCCTAGGCAGGGGGTTGGACTAGAAGACCTCCAAGGTCCCTTCCAACTCTGCTATTGTATTGTATTGGACTCTGCTCTAGGTTTATATATAGCAGTGAGTTGCCCTCAGGGTTGGTGCTCCCTGAGTTTGGCTGCTTTCTTACAGGTGTTTTATGACCCCATTAGGTAACATCATCACTGTAAGAAGGGATTTGGTTTGAAGAGAGGAGGAGGAGGAGGAGGAGGGGGGGGGAGGGGGAGGAGGGGGAGGAGGAGGACTGTGGGGTCCTTGGTGCTCTCTGAGCTTGGCTGTTTTCTTGCACACACATTTCGTGACCCAACTAGGGAACGTCATCAATGCCAGAAGAGAAGGGGGTTTGTTCTCTGTTTATATTACAGTGTTGTTTTCATCTCTCTCTCTTTCTCTATAACCTGCAGGTGCCTTCGGCCGTCTGACACCGAAAGGATCCAGTGCCTTATTCTGGCTCTCGCCGGTATTTTATGGCGTGCAGGGGGCCGCGAGAAAGTGGTGTTGACTTTGTAAGTGAGAGGTACATCTCTTTAAAAAAAAAAAAAAAAAAAGATAATAAATCTCATCACAATGTCCATGGAACAGGCTCTTCCCGCCGTCTCTCCCATCTAATCTTATTTTCTCCTTCTCCGATGGGAGACCTCGGAACTGCAGAAGGCACCCCCAAAATTGCAGGCTCCACCCTCATTCATCTCCACCAGTCCTCAGCCTATGACCACAGTGGAGCCCAAGATGAATGTTGCTAAGTGGGAAATTTGTTACGTGGGTTTTGCCCCATTTTACGACTTTTCTTTCCACTGCGGTTGTTTAATAGCAGTAGCAATAGCAGTTAGACTTATATACCGCTTCACAGGGCTTTCAGCCCTCTCTAAGCGGTTTACAGAGTCAGCATATCGCCCCCAACAACAATCCGGGTCCTCATTTTACCCACCTCAGAAGGATGGAAGGCTGAGTCAACCTTGACCCTGGTGAGATTTGAACAGCCGAACTGCTGAACTAGCAGTCAGCTGAAGTAGCCTCCAGTGCTGCATTTAACCACTGCGCCACCTCGGTCAGTCACACAGTTTTTAAGTGAATTACTCCATTGACTTTGCTTGTCAGAAGGTTGCAAAAGGGGGGGGGTGTTGTCACGGAAACCGTCATTAAATACATGCCAGTTGCCAGTTTTGATCACGTGACCATGGGGATGTTGCAACAGTCGTAAGTGTGAAAACAGTCATAAGTCACTTTTTTCCACCTCGGTTGTAACTTCAAACAGTCATTAAGCCAGCGTTCATCAACTGTTGGTCCGTGGACTAATGGTGGTCCATAAGAAAATGTTGGTTTATTTTATTTTATTATTTGCATTTTTTATATTGCACTAAATCAGGGCTCCTCAAACTATGGCAAAATACGTGCAATGAACGCTTGTGTTGCTGCAGAGAGTCTCCCCCTTTGGGGTCTTTTTGTGGGGGTCAGAGGAGGGCAGAAATTCCAATTTGGGGTCTGCTTTGGCCTCCTGGTGGGGGGCTTTGGGCGGAGGCTGGGGGGAAGCACCGCTGGTGGTGAAGAGCCGGAGGGCCTCGTTCCAGTGGGACTGCATCATGGCCTGGAACTGGCTGACCATCTCAGCCCACTGAGCCTCCAGGCGCCGGCACCTGGCCTTGCACCCCCGCAGATCTTCCCTCTGCTTGGAAAGCCCATGCTGCTAGTCCCCAGTGAGGTGCTTCTGCTGAGCCTCCTTCTCGGTCAGATCCAATTTGAACTGAGCTGTTTTGCCAACTCTTTCTCCTGGTGGCTGCTTAGCTCCAGCAACTGCTTCCTGTTGGGGCCCTAAGGAGCCTGGGCGGGCAGGGGAGGGGGGGCTTGGAGGGGAGGGGCGAGTAGGGGCCGTTGAGCGCTCCTTGATATGAGTGACATCGAGTTGGCCATGCCCACCCAGTCACATGACCAGCTAGCCACGCCCACCCAGCCGGTCATTAGGCAGATCCTATTTACTGGTCGGTCCGCAGGATTTAAAATAATGAAATTAAGGGTCCCTGAGGTCCGAACGTTTGGTGACCCCTGCACTATACAATTGGTTATATGTTGAGAATGAGCTCTGTGTTCCAGCGTGCCCATTCAAAGTTTAATTTGGACAGTTTGACCATGGTCTCTGTTTGCTACTGATGTTGTATCCCCACTTACTTACACATACACACACACACGTCCCATATCTAATCAGTACTAACTTAATACTGTGTTCATTGAGGTCATCTGAAGGCTTTGGAGGGGCAGGGGTGGGGGGGTGGGGAGCTCATATTAAACTGCAACTCCTATCAGCCAGCCCTCAGGAAATATGAAAATAGTGAAAACTTCAAAATAGCAAGAGTACACTAACTAGGTCTGCTGAATCACCCACAAGTTATTGCTTTTTTGCCCCTGCATTCAAGAAAATCAGAATGTTTTGTTTTCCTGACCTTTTCAGGGCTACAGGAACACAGCAGTTCATGCCTGCAGGAAAATATAAGCCAGATGGGATCTTAGAAATGGTACATTTTCATTTAGACTTCTCCCTCCCTCCCTCCCTCCTTCCCTGCCTTTCCCCTGTGTTTCTCTTCATCATCAACTCTGCTTCCCCTCCTTTCCCTTCCCTCCCCACTTCCCTCTCTCCCTGCCCCCTCTCTGACTTTCTTATCTTTTCCTTCCTTCCTTCCTTCCTTCCTTCCTTCCTTCCTTCCTTCCTTCCTTCCTTCCTTCCTTCCTTCCTCCATTCCATTCCTTCCCTCCTTGGTAGAGATATAATTATTATATTTTTATACTGTATCCAAATTTGAACAAATGTTTTCCAATCTATGAGATGTCCCTGACTGCTTCAAATCTTAATTAAGATTTGAAGTTTTTTCAAAGGAAGACATTATTCTGCCCCCCCCATTGAGACAACGATAGAAAGAGAAAAAGGGAGAGAGAGAGAGAGAGAGAGAGAGAGAAGAGCGGGGAGTGGGGAGAAAGACAGTGAGGAGGGGGAGAGAGAGAAGGAAGGGGAGGGGCGAGAGAAAGAAATAGGGAGAGAAAAAGAGGAGGGGAAGAGAGAGAGAAGGAAGGGGGTAGAGAAAGAGAGAAATAGGGAGAGGAGGAAAGGAGAGAGCAAGAGAGGGAGGAGGGGGAGAGAGAGAGGAAAGGGGAAGAGAAAGAGGGAAACAGCGAGAGAAAAAGTGGGAGAAGGTGAGAGAGGAGGGGGGAGAGAAGGAAGGGGAGTGGAGGGAAAGAGAGAAATAGGGAGAGAAAGAGAGGGAGAAGGAGAGAGAGGGAGGAGAAGGAAGGGGAGGGGGGAGAGAAAGAAATAGGGAGAGAAAAAGAGGAAGAAGGAGAGAGAGAGGAGAGAGAGAAAGAGAGAAGAGGGAAAGAGAGAGAGAAGGAAGGGGGGAGAGAAAGAGAAAGAGGGAGAGAAAGAGGGAGAAGGAGAGAGGAGAGAAAGAGAGAGGAGGGGGAGAAGAAAGGGGAGGGGAGGGAGAAAGAAATAGGGAGAGAAAAAGAGGGAGAAGGAGAGAGGAGAGAGAAAGAGAGAGGAGAGGGAGAGAGAGAAGGAAGGGGAGAAGAGAGAGAAAGAGAAAGAGGGAGAGAAAGAGGGAGGAAGAGAGGGAGAGGAGAGAGAGAAATAGGGAGGAGGGAGAGAGAGAGAAGGAAAGGGAGGGGGGAGAGAAAGAGAGAGAGGGAGAGTGGGAGAGAAAGAGAGGGAGGAAGAGAGGGAGAAGGAGAGGTGAGAGGGGAAGAAGAAAGAGGAAGGGAGAGAAAGAGGAGGGGAGAGAGAGAGAAGGAAAGGGAGGGGAGAGAGAAAGAGGGAGAAGGAGAGAGAGGAGGGGGAGAGAGAAGGAAGGGGAGAAGAGAGAGAAAGAGGGAGAGAAAGAGGGAGAGAAAGAGGGAGGAAGAGAGGGAGAGGAGAGAGAGAAAGAGGGAGGAGGGGCAGAGAGAGAGAAGGAAAGGGAGGGGAGAGAAAAAGAGAGAAATAGGGAGAGGGAGAGAGGGGGAGAGAAAAAGGAAGGAAAAGAGAGGGGAGAGGAGTGAAAAAGAGAAACGAAATGAAAAAGATAATGTTCTATGTCTGGAAGTCAGCGAGTAGCCAGATAAGCATAAATAAATCTTTAGGCTTATCCTCTTAGTAACTTAAACCCTTTGGGACTGGCCGTTTGGAGTTGGTACGTGTATGAGAAACGCTCCCTGTTTCCCTTCATCCCAGTTTTTTTTTTTGGGGGGGGGGAACCCTTTCAGATGCTCTGAATTTTTCCCTTTCTTTACTCCTGGATGATGTTAAGTCCAGATGTCCCTGGCAGACGGGTAGCCTAAAGAAGCAGACACAGCCAGTGCGAAGTGGCTGTTTCATTAATTTTAAAAAGAAATATATATATATATCTGAACACTAGTGAGAAAGGAAAAAAGCCCTCCTGGATTCAGAAACCTGGTTTGCAGTACGTGACACTGTAATCCAGTGTGCATGCCAATTTTGGCCACTTTAAGATAGGTCGGTGACAGAGAACCTATCTCCACGCGTGCCGGAAGTGGCACGCAGAGCCGTCTCTCTGGGCACGCCAGCCGTTGCCTATTGCTCTTCCGGGTCCTGGAGCACACATGCGTGCTGCCCAGCAGATCTCTGCATGTGCATGTGTGCACCAAAAACCGGAAGGCGAGGTGACCGGCACGTATGTGCATGCTAGAAACCGGAAGCTCAGCTTCCCAGTGCGCGCATGCGCTCCAAGGAGCTGCCCTTCCGGTTCCTGTTTCCCCCCCCTCCCACGTGTGCTGAAAAGGTTCGCCAAGACTAAGAGAGGTAGACTTCAACTCCCAGAATTCCCAAGCCAGCCCCGTGTTTCTCTTCCAACCCAGCAGAATTTGGGACTCGCTTCTTCAAAAATCTGTCCTGTGGGTGATTTTGTCGCCTAGATATCAACGTCTTCCATTTGCCTGCGGGATCTCATTTTTCCTCTCTTTCTTGCTTCGTTGCAGCTCCTGTTGCACACTATCACAAGCTTCGAAGATCTGCTGATCTTCCTCCAACAAAATATCCATCAGGTAACGAGGCTGGGAAGGGAGCCGTCACTTCTGGGCGGGGCCCTCCAATTATACTTCACTTCTTAACGCCGTTTTTCCTTGTGCGTTTAAAAGCACCGCTGCCATGTTGTGTAGGAAAGGCACAACAGAGAGGGTGTGTGTGTGGATTAGATGTGGCTCTTAACTGCCCTCCGGCTTGCTTTATTTTATTTAGATTAAAAAAAAAAATCCTGCCTTTATTACAATTAAGATTTAACATTAGGTAATATAATGGAAAGGTAGCTTAGTAGCTAAGATCCTGAGCTTGTCAATCAGAAAGGTCGGCGGTTCGAATCCCTAGCGCTGTGTAACGGAGGGAGCTCCCGTGACTTGTCCCAGCTTCTGCCAACCTAGCAGTTTGAAAGCATGTAAAAATGCAGGTAGAAAAATAGGAAACACCTTTGGTGGGAAGGTTAACAGCGTTCCATGCGCCTTCAGCGTTTAGTCATGCCGGCCACATGACCAGGGAGATGTCTTCGGACAGCGCTGGCTCTTCGGCTTTGAAACGGAGATGAGCAACACCCCCTAGAGTCAGGAACGACCAGCACATACATACGAGGGGGAATATTTATTTAAAATAATAAAGAAAAACTAAGGCAAACGAAGAAGTCAGGAAAGTGGGGGGAAAAAAGTGGAAAAAAAGACCGAAAGCACAAAATTATGGCTTCGTCCCTTCGTTCTGCTAAATAACGGAATAACAGAACCGAACACTTGACATCTCACTTTTTCCATTTCCCCCAGAAACTTTTTTTTTTTAAAAAAAAATCCAAATGCATAAATCACCAAACCAATCTTTTTCTTCATCAAAAAAAAAAAAAAGCCCATCTAAGATTTCTATGGCCTTATTTTTTTTTTGGTAAGTCTTTTTTTTTTCCTCCCTAACTGAAAATTTGTTTCGAGTGGTACTTAAAGAATGATGTTTATGGAACAGGATGAATGAGTTTTTAATGGCTTTTCCTGACCTGAACGGCATTCGCTGAACTTATTTTGATTTGAAAATTAAGGAAGGGCAGGCTAATTAGGACCGAGGGTGGGTGGGAAGGAGGGAGATTTTCCCCGGTTGGCTCCTGCTGTAGGCCAGAAAGGGGCTGGATTGCGTTTATGCCGTTGCAAAATTGCCATTCTCTTGCGAAGCCAACCTGCTTATTTGCTTTTAAAAAGTGGAGAGCAAAGTTGGACAGACTTCTTCTCCAGCACAAAAACACACACAAGTTGCAATGCAAAGAAACAAGTTGTCCTCAAAAAAAATACAGTCACAACAGAGCCCAAAATTTAAATTTATAAACTTGGTAAATGTGATAAGAGATTACTAACAGTGTTGGGATAAACTGGATCAATATAAATGAAACTTAGTTAAATTTGTTTATACATAATAGAAAAATATTTAGATGAAGAAGAAAGATATTGATGAAGATAGAGATAAAGATGAGGAGTTAGGCATTTTTTTTGAATATACGTATATGTTTGAACAATATAAACCTATTACTTATATTTGAGAAATGTGATAGAGATTACTAATATTGTTATTGTGAATTGGATTAATATAAATGATACCCAGAATCAACTATGTTCACACACAATATAAATGTATTATTATTATTATTATTATTAATAATAATAATAATAATAATAATAATAATAATAATAATAATAATAATACTATATATGGATGATTTGAAACTCTATGGAAAGTCAGAAATAGAAATCCAATCATTGACAAACACAGTCCGAGTATTCAGCACTGATATTTCAATGCAGTTTGGCATGGAAAAATGCGCCACTGTATCCATAAAAAGGAGCAAAATCACTGCATGTGAGGGAATTGAAATGCCCAATGGAAAACTAATAAAATGCAATGAAAATGAAGCCTACAAATACTTCTGCAGTTGGATAACATCAAGCATGGAGAAGTAAAAACTATTGTCAGGCGAGAGTACACCAACAGAGTTAGGAAAATTTTGAAATCTAAATTGAATGGTGGAAATACAATCAAGGCCATAAATACCTGGGCAATACCAGTTATAAGATACACAGCTGGCATAGTTAACTGGACACAAGCTGATTTGGACCTTTTGGACCGAAAAACCAGGAAACTTATGACAATGCACTACAGTTTACATCCACGTGGTGATACTGATAGACTCTACCTGCCCCGAAAATCAGGTGGCAGAGGATTATTACAAGTGAAGCAAACAGTTGAAGAAGAAAAACATGCACTGGCTGATTATTTAAAAGAAAGTCAAGAACATCTATTAATCGAAGTAAAGAACAAAAATCTACTGAAGGCCCAACAGACGAAACAAGAATACAGAAAAGATGTGATAAAATCAAGAATGGAGAGTTGGCAGAACAAAGCACTGCATGGCCAATTTCTGGAAAAAATAAAAGATAAAGTGGACAGTGAACAAACTTGGTTATGGTTAACAACAGGTACATTAAAGAAAGAAACAGAGTCACTAATCCTGGCTGCGCAAGAACAAGCTATCCGCACAAATGCCATCAAGGCCAAAATCGAAAAATCCTCTGATGAGGCCAAATGCAGACTTTGCAAAGAAGCTGATGAAACTGTTGATCACATACTCAGCTGCTGTAAAAAAAATCGCCCACACTGATTATAAATTGCGGCACAATTCAGTAGCACAAATGATCCATTGGAATTTGTGCAAAAATTATAATATTAAAACAGCAACAAATTGGTGGGAACATCAGCCTCTCTCCCTCCCTCCCTCTACCTACCTATCTACCTACCTACTCTCTCCCTCCCTCCCTACTGTATTTTTCTCTTCCTACCTCTACCTGCCTACCTACCTAGCTACTCACTCTCTCTCCCTACCTAACTACTGTATTTCTCCCCCTCTCTCCCTCTATCTACCTACCTACTCTCCCTCCCTCCCTACCTACTGTATTTCTCTCGCTCTCCCTTCCTCCCTCTACCTACCTACCTACCTACCTACCTACCTACCTACCTACCTACCTACCTACTCTCTCCCTCCCTCCCTCCCTCCCTTCCTACTGTATTTCTCTCTCCCTACCTCTATCTGCCTACCTACCTACCTACCTACCTACCTACCTACTCACTCACTCTCTCCCTATCTACCTACTGTATTTCCCCTCTCTCTCCCTCTATCTACCTACCTACTCTCCCTACCTACCTACCTACTGTATTTCTCTCTCTCTCTCTTTCTCCCTCTATCTACCTATCTACCTACTCTCTCCCTCCCTCCCTACCTACTGTATTTCTCTCGCTCTCCCTTCCTCCCTCTACCTACCTACCTACCTACCTACCTACCTACCTACCTACCTACCTACTCTCTCCCTCCCTCCCTCCCTCCCTCCCTCCCTCCCTCCCTCCCTCCCTCCCTCCCTCCCTTCCTACTGTATTTCTCTCTCCCTACCTCTATCTGCCTACCTACCTACCTACCTACCTACCTACTCACTCACTCTCTCCCTATCTACCTACTGTATTTCCCCTCTCTCTCCCTCTATCTACCTACCTACTTTTTTAAAAATTTGCCTCTTCAAAACCTTGGTGCGTCTTATACTCTGAAAAATACGGTAATTTCTGGACAGTGTCTAAAAATTAAGAATAAAACCATAGCACTCTCATTAAATACGTTGAACAGGTAATTCTTGACTTAGGACAGGTTGCTTAGCAACTGTTCGAAGTTGCGGCAGACTTTCCTGGAGACACTTAGGACCTGGATTCAAAGTTCTGCTAATCACACACAAACACAATTGCAGTTGTGTGATCACAACTCAGGAACTCAACAACCAGGCAACACTTGTGGCTGTTTGTAGCACCCTACAATCAACATGACCTCATTTTTACGACAAATTTGCCTGAAAACCAGCAACTGTATCTGTAACGAACTATTGGTTTGCTTAAAAAAAACGTGGCCTTCTATTAACGGGTTCTGCAAAAAGATTGTAAAATTAGGCTTGTCCCAAAATGACACAATTTAGTCATAAGTGTCTAAACTGTCATAAATTACAACCATGTCTAAAGTGGGATTAGAATTCAGTGCCTCCTGGTGATTGGTCCAAAGTCAGCTTTCATGCCTAAAGTGGGACTAGAACTCACCGTCTACTGGTGATTGGCCAAAGTCTTCCACCTGGCTTTCATGCCTAAGGTGGGACTAGAACTCACTGTCTCCTGGTGATTGGCCAAAGTCTTCCACTTGGTTTTCATGCCTAAGGTGGGACTAGAACTCACCGTCTCCTTAACCACTAAACCAAACTGCCTCTCTAAATAGCTGAAACATCTAAAATATTCCAGAAATGATGAACAACCAACACATACACTTTTTTTTTTTTTTGTTCAACCAAAAACTTTTGGGGGGGAACTTGGGGAAGTCCCTATTTTAGTCATGACTCCAATATTTTTTTCCACCTCCCCCTCTTCTCCTGCCTTTCAGTTTGAGGCTGGTCCCCATGGCTGCATTCTTCTGACTTTGTCAGTGATCTTGTCAAGATCCATCCACCGGTGAGTATGTTTGTATTTCTCTCAGAATGTTGTAAATTAGTGCTTAAGCCCCTGGTATATACATTTGAAAGAAGCACCTAAAGGCCAAAGCTTCAAAGAATGTTTCTGCTTACGAGAGATGGAATTATTTGGGCTTCTCAGGGAAACATCCAGGCTGATTCTTAGCCCTAAACACGTACGCATTCACATCTAGAGGAATGCATCTTCAGCAAAATTTCCATGCCGTGGAGCATGGGATCATACATACCAGGGGTGGGTTCCGGATTCCCTTCCAACCGGTACGGTTGGAACGGCCCCGGAGTTAACCACATGCATGCTCGTGGTGCGCACATGTGTTCTAATGTCAAATGACGCTTCCGCAAACCTCTGTGATGCTCCAGCTGCTCCGGGGAGCATCGCACAGGCGCCCTACGTGCCATGCGCATGCGCGGAAGTACCAACAGCATAAAGCATCGGTAAGGAGCGCGGGCAGGCGGGTGGGCCCTCCGGAGCACCATACTGGAATGGTGCCCGGTTCTCCGGGCAGGATCCGGTACGTCCGTACCAGGGCGTACCGCCTGCAACCCACCACTGGATCATACTCTGTAAACCAGCGGTCACCAACTGGGAGGGGGGGCTTTAAAAAATTCTGGTGGTCCTCAGAAACATTATTTGCATTTTTTATATTGAACTAAATCAGGGGTCCTCAAACTATGGCAAAATACGTGCAATGAACGCTTGTGTTGCTGCAGAGAGTCTCCCCCTTCGGGGGTCTTTTTGTGGGGGTCGGAGGAGGGCAGAAATTCTGATTTTGGGTCTGCTTTGGCCCCCTGGTGGGGGGCTTTGGGCGAAGGCTGGAGGGAAGCACCGCTGGTGGCGAAGAGCCGGAGAGCCTCGTTCCAGTGGGACTGCATCATGGCCTGGAACTGGCTGACCATCTCAGCCCACTGAGCCTCCAGGCGCCAGAACCTGGCCTTGCACTCCCGCAGGTCTTCCCTCTGCTTGGAAAGCCCATGCTCCTAGTCCTCAGTGAGGCGCTTCTGCTGAGCCTCCTTCTCGGTCAGATCCAATTTGAACTGAGCTGTTTTGCCCACTCTTTCTCCTGGGGGCTGCTTAGCTCCAGCAATGGCTTCCTGTTGGGGCCCTAGGAACCCGGGTGGGGTGAAGAGGAGTGGCTGGGAGGGGAGGGGAGGGGCAAATAGAGGCCGGCGAGGCACCCCTCGATGTGAGTGACATCGAGTTGGCCACACCCACCCAGTCACATGACCACCTAGCCACGCCCACACAGCCGGTCATTAGGCAAATCATATTAGTGGTCCGCGGGATTTAAAATTATGAATTTAGTGGTCCCTGAGGTCCGAAAAGTTGGTGACCCCTGCTCTGGAAGCTGGATGACAAGAAGTTTTAGCATATTTTATAATGAAGGTACGTGTTTTGGTGAATCTACACATCTTTAACTTGTCAAGGTTGAGAAAACCAGCTTGAATTCCAAGATCGTCTAGTGCAGTGTTTCTCAACCTTGGCAACTTGGCATTTGCTGGCTGGGGAATTCTGGGAGTTGAAGTCCGGACATCTTCAAGTTGCCAAGGTTGAGAAACACTGGTCTAGTGTCAATTGGGTACTTGTAGCCATTGTGACATCATTGTGTGAAGAAAATTATGCAGCTGGCATCTTGGCCAACATTGAGACCATTTCAGTGTCTTCTGGTATCTGATTCTGGAGCATGTAAACTCCGAGACATCAAGCAAAAATCCATGGTGCTAAATCTTGAAGCCTATTTCATGTGCTGCTTTAAGGGTAGTCTGTCCCACATTTTACAGCCTCGCTTGCCACAGTTGTTAAGTGAACCACTGCAGTTGCTAATAACACGGCTGCAGAAGTGAATTTGCGGGTCGGAAGGTCACAAAAGGAGATCACGTGACCCTCCCAGGACACTGCAGCCGTCATAAATATGAATCAGTTGCCAAGTGTCTGAATTTTAATCACATGACCATGAGGGATGCAATCGTGAAAAAGGGTCATAAATCACTTTCCTAAAATGCCTCTGTAACTTTTAGGTAAAGGTTCCCTTCGCACATGCTTCCTAATCGTTCCCGACTCTAGGGGGCGGTGCTCATTTCCGTTTCAAAGCCAAAGAGCCAGCCCTGTCCAAAGATGTCTCCGTGGTCATGTGGCCGGCATGATTAAACACCGAAGGCACATGGAACGCTGTTACCTTCCCACCAAAGATGGTCCCTATTTTTCTACTTGCATTTTTTACGTGCTTTCGAACCGCTAAGTTGGCAGAAGTTGGGACAAATAACAAGAGCTCACCCTGTTATGCAGCGCTAGGGATTCGAACCGCCGAACTGCTGGCCTTTCTGATCGACAAGCTCAGCATCTTAGCCCCTGAGCCACTACTGCGTCCCTCTGTTGTAACTTCTAAAGATTGCTAAACATACCGTTGTAAGTCAAGGATTACCTTTACCTCTGGCTTTACTGGAAATTACGACTAAAGGGACTAAGGAACCATATGCCAAGTGGATTGTTATTATTTTTTTAGAGTAGCAAATTTTAAAAACAAAACAAAACCTGAACCTGTTAGCTCAAAACCCCTGAGCCCCTCAACGAGAGGGAACAAACACCGGAACTAATTTGGCCCGGTTCTTATCTTCTGTTTATGTTCAGCAACAGCAGCTCTGAATATCTGCCTTATCGCTCAGGAGGAGAAGGAAACGCCGGCAGAGGCAAAGGGGGGGGGGGCAGGGGAGAGAATACTCTGTTCTTCCTTAAAGCCTCCAAGATCCAAATGTCAGGCTAACCTAACCTTTCCTGTCAGTCAAAAAAGGCCAGAAAGGATGGATGGATTCTGTCATCTGCCCTGGGTGGGAAAATATTTCTGACAGGCAGGTTGGAAACAACTCCATCCCGGAGAAAGTCTCTGGGTGCGATTTGCTAAAAAACAAAAACAAAACCCAGATTGATGGCACATTAAGTCAAGTCAGTTGCGGGGGAAGCCTCAAAATATGTGGAGGGGGGTCACACTGTACGGGGTAGTCCTCGACTTACAACTGTTTAGTGCCATCTGGTCATCAGTAGTCTCTCTGAGAGAGGTGGAAGCCACTGTCGCCCTCCACCGTCCCATTAGAACTGAAGAAGCTTCTTGGGTGAGAAGGGAAACGTCTTCAAGGGAAAAACGAAGGAAGGGCAGTTGCTTCTTGAAAAAACAATAGCAATAGCAGTTAGACTTATATACCTCTGTCTGTCTGTCTGTCTATCATCTATCTATCTATCTATCTACCTACCTACCTACCTACCTACCTACCTACCTACCTACCTACCTACCTATTTAGCAATAGCAATAGCAGTTAGACTTATATACCGCTTCATAGGGCTCTCAGCCCTCTCTAAGCGGTTTACAGAGTCAGCATATCGCCCCCACAGTCTGGGTCCTCATTTCACCCACCTCGGAAGGATGGAAGGCTGAGTCAACCCTGAGCCTGGTGAGATTTGAACCGCTGAACTGCAGATAACAGTCAGCTGAAGTGGCCTGCAGTACTGCACCCTAACCACTGCGCCACCTCGGCTCGACAAATACAACCTGGGCGACTGAGAGTCTAACCATAGACACTTTCCATTCCACAGGTGGTCCTTGTCTTACAACCTTCAGTTTAGAGACCGTTCTAAGAAACAACGGTGCTGAAAAAAGTGACTTATGACCGCTCCCCATAGTTACAACCTTTGAAGCATCCCCATGGTTATGGGATCAAAATCCAGACGTTTGGCAACTGGTTCATATTTACAACGGTTGCTGTATCTTGGGGGGGGGGGTCACATGATCCCCTTCTGTGACCTTCAGACAAACAAAGTCTTAGAAGAGCCGAGGTGGCGCAGTGGTTAGAGTGGTGTACTGCAGCCACTGTTATCTGCAGTTCGGCTGTTCTAATCTCACCGGCTCAAAGGTTGACTCAGCCTTCCATCCTTCCAAGGTGGGTGAAATGAGGACCTGGATTGTTGTTGGGGGCGATATGCTGACTCTGTAAACCGCTTAGAGAGGGCTGAAAGCCCTATGAAGCGGTATATAAGTCTAACTGCTATTGCTATAAAGTCAGTGGGGAAGGCAGTTTCGCAGAACAACTGAATTGGTAACTTATCAGCTCAGCGATTCACTTAACAGCTGTGGCCAAAAAAAGGTGTCATAAGACGGGGCGAAGCTTGGTTAACAAATGTCTCCCTTTAACAACAGAATCTTTGGCTCAGTTGTGGCCTTGGGTCACGGATTGCTTGTAACTCTTCCCTGAGTAGCAGCGGTGGGTTGCTCCCAGTTTGGCCCAGTTCGGCTGAACCAGTAGTAGCGGTGGTGGGAGGCCCCGCCCGGGTGCTTCTGCACATGCGCAGAAACGTTGCACATGTGTGCAAGAGCGCGCCCAAACAGGTAGTAAAAATATTTGCAACCCACCACTGCTGAGTATGTATTTTGAAATGACCTTGGAATGGAGAGAGCTGTCAGTAGCCCTTGAGTAATGGCTATTCCCTCATCTGAAAATGCTTTTTCCAGGAAGGCAGATGGACTTCCTTGGTTTTTTCCTTTTTCTTCGAAAACTTTTCGCTTCTCATCCAAGCCGCTTCTTCGGTTCAAACTGAAGAATTTGGGAAATGAAGAATTGAGATTAGAACCGAGGAAGCTCCCTGGATGAGAAGCGAAACGTTTTCAAAAGACAGCCCAAGAAAATCCAGTTGCCTCCAAAAGCATCTTTCAGGAAACCATGATTATCTCCCCAAACATTCTGCCATGTGTTCAGTGACAAGGGAGCAATTCGACAAGAGACATCTTGGCTAAGGAATTCTGGGAGTTGAAGTCCACAATTCTAAAAAGTTGCACAGTTGGGAAAGGCTAACTCACGCGGACACCTAATAACCAGCCCCATTGGTGAGGCCACCACATTCTAAAACACGTGACCCGTCAAAACCGCGGTCTACTAAAGCGCGCCCGATTAAAGCGCGTACGTGACGTCATCAGCAGCGCGACGAAAAAAATAAAAATAAAATTAAAATAAAATTAAAGCAAGCCGATTCACATAAAGGTAAGGGTTAGGTTTAGGGTTAGGGTTAGGGTTAGGGTTAGGTTAAGGGTTAGGGTTAGGGTTACGTTAAGCGTTAGGGTTAGGGTTAGTGTTAGGTTAAGGGTTAGGTTTAGGGTTAGGTTTAGGGTTAGGTTTGGGGGGGTTAGGGTAAGGTTTTCGCTTTAATTTTAAATTTACCGCTCACAGCGCGATGTTTTCGTCGCGCTGTGATGACGTCACGTATGCGCTTTCGTTGAGCGCGCTTTATTCTACCGCGGTTTTGTGGTGGAACCTCTAAAACATTCTGTTCACTGTCTAACAGGGAACACCACCAGCTAGTTGCACCTAAGTGTAGGATCCTAAACTCTAACCACCCAGGAGCAACCCTAAAGTATTTCTGCAGCAAAAAGTGCTCGGTATATAACAGCGAAGGGGACAATAATTTTCAGCTAGGAAATTGGCCGCCAGCAACCTCGGTGAAGGTTTTAAATAAAGATATAGATCTCCGTTCAGTGTCTCAAAAACTCTCAAACCTGTGCTTTCCCCCCCCCCCCAAAGTTTTTAAACTTGTGCTTTTTCCCCCCAAAGTTTTTAAACTTGTGCTTTTATTTTGTTAATAGTTGAAGGAAACAATGTTGGTGTTTTTTTTTTAAAATCCCATTCCCCCCCCCCTTTTTGGGGGGAAAAGGGGAAAAAACAACAGTACTGAAAAAAAACAATCTAGTCTAGGGAACACCGAAGGTCAAAGAGGAGGCTGTTTGCGCCATTAAAATCAATCTATTCAAATCTATGGAAAAAGCGATTCAGCTTAATCAACCTCTCTACCTTGAGATTACAAGCTCCAGATGCCACATTTCTCACGGACCTCGTTACCTTTAAGTCACACGGCCCATCTGTCTCCCTCAGCTGAAGAACAAACTTCAGCTTTGTCCCTCTTGCAAAGTCTTGTGGTGTCTTGTCCTTCCTTCTCTAACCAGCCATCGATTCTAACAAACTTGAACGCCGAGCCACAATTCAATTCAGTCCTAGGCTGCATTAACAGAGGGATAGCATTAAGATCACAATAGTATTGTTTTATATAGCACTAACAACATAACTGGAGGCTAAAACAGATGAAGAACGGTTGCAGGAACTGGGTATGTCTAGTTTAATGAAAAGAAGGGCTGGTGGGGGGGATATGATAGCAGCCTTCCAATATCTCAGGGGCTGCCACAAAGAAGAGGGAGTCAAGCTATTGTCCAAAGCACCTGAGGGCAGGACAAGAAGCAATGGGTGGAAACTAATCAAGGGGAGAAGCAACTTAGAACTAAGGAGAAATTTCCTGACAGTTAGAACAATTAATCAATGGAACAACTTTTCTTCAGAAATTGTGAATGCTCCAGCACTGGAAGTTTTTAAGAAGATGTTGGATATCCATTTGTCTGAAATGGTGTAGGGTTTCCTGCCTGAGCAGAGGGTTGGACTAGAAGACCTCCAAGGTCCCTTCCAACTCAGTTATTCTGTTCTACTCCAGCAAGGCTATCTTAGAATACCCAAATGTCAACATAATTAAAAAAAAATGTTGAGATTCTAGAAAGAGCAGAGAAGAGCAATAATGATGATTAGGGGACTGGAGGCTAAAATATATGATGAAGGGTTGAGGGAACTAAGAGAAGGACTAGGAGGGATTCGATAGTGGTCTTCCAATATTTGAAGGCTTGTCACAAAAAGTCTTTCTCCAAAGCACCTAAAGGCAGGAGAAAGAGCAATGGATGGAAACTAATCAAGGAGAGAAGCAACATAGAAATAAGGACAAATTTCCTAGCAGTTAGAACAATGAATGAGCGGAACAACTTGCCTCCAGAAGTTGTGAATGCTCTGTCATTAGAGGCTTTTAAGAAGAGATTGGTTGGACAGCTATTTGTCCGAAACGGTGTAGGATCTCCTGCTTGAGCAGGGGGTTGGACTAGAAGACCTCCAAGGTCCCTTCCAACCTTGTTATTCTGTGCCATCTCCTTGTCACTAACACCATCCTTCTGTGACCATTTTGATATTTCAGAAATGTTAGATCTCTTTGCTACCTTTTTCTGAGAACTTTCCTGCAAAGTGTGAGGTTTTTATTGATTTATTCAAGTTTATTATACAAATAGGAACAATGATGTAAGGGAATAGGGAAAAGTAAAGAAAAGAGAGGAAAAATAGTGACTTCCAATTGTTTTTTTTGGTGCAGTAGAATACAAAACATAATTATAACCTCAAACTTTTTTGCTTTTTAGACATTTAGAGAGTACTATTCATTTCTATAACAGCAAAGTTAACTTAATCGTCTAAACCTAAAATCAAAGTTTCATTTTTTTCCTGCTCCAAATTTAAAGTCCAGAAGTGGTATCTAAGTGGAAACAAAACAGGATGAATTCTTTTCTTGAATTAAAGCAGGTCATTCGTCACTTTTTCCATCTAATCTTCAAATTTGTCTTTCCTAAAGGGGTTTTTTTTTTTTCCAAGAGGCAACTGGACTTTCTGAATTTTCGTTGAAGACATTTCACTTCTCATCTAAGAAACTTCTTCCGTCGTGACTGAATGATGGAGGATGGAAGTGGCCTCAACGAACCTCAGAGATAGCACTAACAACCAGATAGCAATAGCAATAGCAGTAGACTTATATACCGCTTCATAGGGCTTTCAGCCCTCTCTAAGCGGTTTACAGAGTCAGCATATCGCCCCCACAGTCTGGGTCCTCATTTCACCCACCTCGGAAGGATGGAAGGCTGAGTCAACCCTGAGCCGGTGAGATTTGAACCGCTGAACTGCTGATCTAGCAGTCAGCCTGCAGTGCTGCATTTAACCACTGCGCCACCTTGGCTCTGCAAGGCTCTGCAAGATGACTGCAAGGAATACAAATCCTTCCATCCTCCACCATTCAGTCAGAACCGAGGAAGCCTCTTGGATGAGAAGTGAAATGTCTTCAAGGAAAAACCAAGGAAGTCCACTTGCCTTTTGAAAAAGCACCTTTGGGACAACCATGACTGAGAATCTTCATAGGCAATTTGTCTTTCCATTTTTGTGCATATATGATTCTCACTGCAGTCACCACAGGTAATGTTCAGATTTATTTATTTTTCTAGTTTGTCCAATAGTCCTAAAAGAAAAATATTCTGGTTTCCAGTTTTATTTTTGCTTTAAGAATCTTTGGAATTAAAGCAAAAATCTGGCCTCAGTATTTCTTTGCTTTATCACAAGTCATACCAAAGATGTGAGGTTGCATCTTGCAAATTTTGCAGAAAAGTGCAGATATCATGCAGTAAAAATTTGGTGATAAAATAAACAGTGCCAGATCCAATTAAGCCTTGATTAAGTTCTTTAATCAATACTTAATGCAAATAGAAAACCAGCACAGGAAAGCATTATGTATTGGAATACAATTCCAACTCTCCTTAATAACTTGGTGATTTAAATAAAACTTTTAGAAAACTATTTTAATGGAGTTGTTTTTTTTAAAAAAAATCTTTTCTCTCTCTCTTGAAATCTGTTCAACTTCGTCAAAGTCCTTCCCAGATAAACCTCATGTGTTTATCAACATTTTTTTTTTTTTTGTAAAACCTTTATGTAACTCGGGAGTTATATAAAGTCACACAATAACAGAAAAAAAATATTGAACTTTAAAAAAAGTAACTTCTAAGCTGCCTAATAAAATAGAGGAGGAAATAGAAAGCCAGCCAGATGGACATTTGATTGCAGTCCTCCAAATAATCGCACAGCAAAATTTAGAAAATTAAACTAACCCAACAAAGAAGGAGAATTATTGAGGATATTAAGACAGACGTTTGAAAGGTTAAGGATCCGGAGATGGATTTTGAAAAGCTGCTCGGACTCTTTTATAAGAAGGAGGTGGGTGAAAATATATGACTAATAAGCTTTAGAATATATATATATAGAGATGCCCAAATGAGAAGTCAGGGTCCTTCTCCCCCCCCCCCCCTCCATCACTTCATATCCACAGTGGCTTTCTATTCAAAAAAAAATATTTTCTAATCAGTTGGTATACTTGTTTCTTTCATTCCCAAGTTAGATTTAACTTCCGTTTCTGACTCACATTGCATTCTGCTAACACTCAAGAGAAAAGTTCTATAGACTTTTCTTTTTTTGTTCATTCTTAACTCCTCTCCCTCTTCCCTCCCAAATCTTTGAGTCAGTCTGGAATAAGGCCTTACCGCTTTCTCGGCAATGTGTTTGGATGTGGTTTGCTCTAGCTTCCTTCTCCCTAGGACTGCGATGGAGAACCTGTGGCATGCGTTCCACAGGTGGCACATAGAGCCGTTTGTCAGGGCACACGAGGCGATGCCCTGTCAGCTGGCCAGCGCGCACTGTTTTTCGCTCCCCGGAGGGCTTCCCTGAAGCCTCCAAAGCACAAAAAAAAAATGGTCCTATGGGCAAACTAGAACAAACTTCTGGTTTGCTCGTAGGGCCGTTTTTGGCCCTCCGGAGCCTTTAGGGAAGCCTCCTGAAGAGGTTCCGGAGGTTGAAAATCAGCCCTACAGACAAACTGGAACAAACTTCTGGTTTGCTCGTAGGGCCGGTTTTTGCCCTCCAGAGCCTTCAGGGAAGCCTTCTGAAGGCCCCTGAATGCTCCGGAGGTCAAGCATTGGCCCTACGGGGAACCCAGAGGTTCGGGAATGGTGACTTCCAGTTTGTCTGTAGGGCTGATTTTTGACTTCCAGAGCCTTCAGGGAAGCCTCCTGAAGGCTGTGGAGGTCGAAAATTGGCCCTACGGACAAGCCGGAAGTCACCATCCCCAGGCTCCTAGAAAGACTCTGGAGCCTGAGGAAGGAGAAAAAAAACATGTTAAAAGCAGGGGGCGTTGTCACTGATCACACGCATGCGTGCAGACTGGGGGGGCACACATACATAGCATTATGGGTTTGGCACGCCGACACATGACCCCCCTGTTCTCCCCCCCGCTATTGGCACGGCAGCCAAAAAGGTTTACCATCGGTGCCCTAGGGCTAAGAGAGAAGGACTGGCCCCAAGTCGATTTTGTGTGTAAGGCAGGACTAGAACTCACCCGTCTCCTGCTGATTGGCCCAAAGTCAGCCAGTTTTCATGCCCAAGTTGGGACTAGAACTCATTGTCTCCTGGTGACTGGCCCAGAGTCACACAATCGTCTTTCATGCCTAAGCTAGGACTAGAACTCACTGTCTTCTGGTGATTGGCCAAAAGTTTACACAGTCAGCTTTCATGGCCAAGGTGGGACTAGAACTCACCATCTCCTGGCGATTGGCCCAAAGCCATCCAAGTTGGCTTTCATGCCTGAGTCAGGACTAGAACTCAATGCCTCCTGGTGATTGGTCCAAAGTCACTCAGTTGGTTTTTTATGCTTAAGGCGGGACTAGAAGTCACTTCATCAGTGGAAGTTTTCAAGAACAAAGTAGATTAGAACTATTTGACCTTGAGCAGGGGGCTGGACTAGAAGATCTCTGAGTTCCCTTCCTGCTTACGAATCTATGTTCTACGTCTCCTGGTAATTGGCCCAAGGTCATCCAGCAAGCTTTTGTGGCAAGGCAGGACAACTCACAGGTTCTTGGCTTCTCCTGGTGCCTTAACCACTGCACCAAGTAACCTCTGTGAAGGAGGGGCTGGCCCTAAGTCACTCCCACGGAGCTATCATTGTTGAGGAGAGACTAAAATCCAGATCTCCCAATTCCTGGTCAACTCTTGAGCCAGCAGATCATCACCTCTGGAACATCTGTGCCTAAGGATGAGGTAGAACTCATGCTTGCTTGGCTTTTTACTCACCATCTCTAACCACTAGGTTGCCTAGTTAAAGGCTAAGAGGAGGGACAAGTCCAAAGTTATCCAGCTGGCATCCATGCTTAAGTCAGTACTAGAATTCAAAGGTCTCTTGGTCTCTGTGTCAGGGTTCCTACGGATGCCCTAATTAAATCATGAGTCCTGAGTCAGGTTTCAAAGGAAATCAAGTTATTTATTCGGAGCAACATGCCGGCAGGTACCCAAGTGAAGCCAGCTCTGCCCAACTATGACCCTGTTTCCCCCCCCTCCTCCCAGGGTGTGTCATAAATCACATTCTCCAATGGAGCACTTCCATGGTCTGTAGAGATTACTCCCCTCTGACTATTGCAGGTATCCTGGGAGACAGCCTTGAGAGAGGTGTGCGTGGAATGTGCTACCTTGTTGTGGCTGCCGTGTGCTGCTCCGTCAGTTATCCTCCCTCCTGCCTATTGTAACTCCAGAGCAGACCAGGGATGCTTTGTGAGTTGACACTCTGCCCGCTTGAACCGTGATGCCAAATTGGCTCCTACTTTATAAATTGATTAATTAATTAGATTTGTTTGCTGCCCATCTCGCTGGGAGGCAATTCTGGGCGGCTTGCAACACCAACGTCGTTTATGCCATAGCCTCAGGTACTTATGGCTTCACCACAAATGAAAGAGACACATTCTCGTAATACATTCCCCTCCTCCCTCTTTTTTAACACGGGCTGGATAGATTTGGGTTGTTGAACTCCAGGTGATGAGAAGAAAAGGAGCTTCCCGCCACAAGTAGTCATCCAGATTTTAAGAGGCCTCTTTGGTGAAGAGCCTGAGGTTCTCCTGTGAAAGGGAGGAGGGGGGGTCAGCGTTTCAAGCAGGTCGAGAGACAGATGTGGCTGGGAAGTTCTCAGCCAGCTCCAAAATTTGTTTCTTCTGGTTAAATCTCTCCACAGTTGGTGGCTTGAAAGTAGAACCATCTTGGATGAAAGGCAAAACCTGGAAATACGGCATCCAGTTTTGGTCACCACGTTAGGGGGGAAAAAGGCTTTGAGGCTTTGGAAAAAGTGCAGAGAAGATCAACTAAGATGATCAAAGGCCTTGAGACGAAAATATAGGAAGAACAGTTGCAGGAACTGGGCCTGGCTAGTCTAGAGAAAAGAAGGACTGAGTGAGACATGATAGCAGCATTTCAGTATTTGAGGGGCTGCCACAAAGAAAGAGGGGGGTTCAATCTGTTCTCCAAAGCAACACAAGGTTGGACAAAAAACAATGGAAGGAAATTAACCAAGGAGAGAAGCAACCTGAAATGAAGGAGAAATTTATTAACAGTGAGGACAATTAACCCGTGGAACAACTTGTCTTCAGAAGTTGCAGGTGCTCCATCTATGGAGGTTTTTAATAGAGTAGAGTAGAGTAGAGTAGAATAGAATAGTGTAGGATAGGGTAGAATAGAATAGAATAGAAAACATGGATTAGAAAGAGTAAAGTAGAGTAGAATAGAATATAATGTAAACATGGATTAGGTAGAGTACAGTAGTGTAGGATAGGGTAGAATAGAATAGAAACGAAACATGGATTAGGTAGAGTAGAGTAGTGTAGAATAGAATAGAATAGAATGTAAACATGGATTAGGTAGAGTACAGTAGTGTAGGATAGGGTAGAATAGAATAGAAACGAAATATGGATTAGGTAGAGTAGAGTAGTGTAGGATAGGGTAGAATAGAATAGAATAGTAAACGTGGATTAGGTAGAGTAGAGTAGTGTAGGATAGGGTAGAATAGAATAGAATAGAAAATATGGAATAGAAAGAGTAAAGTAGAGTAGAATAGAATAGGATACATGGATTAGGTAGAGTAGATTAGATTAGAGTAGAGTAGAGTAGAGTAGAGTAGAGTAGAGATGTGTAGGATGGGGTAGAATAGAATAGAATAGAATAGAATTCTTTATTGGCCAAGTGTGATTGGGGACCCAAGGAATTTGTCTTTTGATGCTCTCAGAGTACATAAAATAACAAGATACATTCATCAAGAATCATAAGGTACAGCACTTAATGATAGTCATAGGGTACAAATAAACAACCAGGAAACAATATCAATATAAACCGTAAGGACACAGGCAGAGTCACAGTCCTGCAGTCATAAGTGGGAGGAGATGGATGATAGGAACAATGCGTCTTTAAGTAGAGACAGGACAGTCATTTGTCTGAAATGGTATAGAGCCTCCTGCTCGAGCAGAGGGTTGGACTAGAAGACCTCCAATGTCCCTTCCAGCTCTATCCTAATCGATCAATCAATCGATTAGATTGTCACACCGAGCTTCTGCAAGTTTCTGTAGCTCATGTGTTCCTCCATTTTCTTCTCAACGTCTTCCAACAACAATTCCCATTGGCCCCGCTCTGGTCGAAAACTCTTGAGGTCCTCCTCATTCAAATGCACTGGTTGACCTCCTTTGGAAAGAGGCTTTCTAACCTCTGGAAATGCAGGTTATTTCCTCTCTAGGAAAAATGATGGGAAACACAGATGTTGCTTCTCCTGCAATATCTTAGCCTCAACTCGGCGTTCCCAGAACGTTCGCAACCATGGATGGAATTAGAACTTCCTTCTATTGTCCACACTGGATGTCCCTGAGCTCCCGTCTGACGTCTATTTCATCCGTGATTTGGCTTCAAGCAAAGCCATGGGAATTCCACAGTGCCGGTCATTCAGGGGGAAAAAATGGCCAGTGGCCGAGCGATACTCAATATTATCTCACCAACTTTCCATTTTCTTCTTCTTCTTCTTCCGGTCATGTTCGGGACTTGACATTCTTTGAAAGAGTCCCTAATATAAATCAACTCTTGGAATTGTTCTTTGAAGATGGCAGTTTATTAATATAAAACCCTTTTTAGTGAGATCAACTTGCTTTTCACGGCCGCAGTTAAAAAGCTTTTTTTAGTCCAAATACTTCCTTGATATGCCGAGTTAAGCATTCCAGGGAACAATCACAATTATTCCTTGCTTTTATTTTTAGAATCAAGTTTCTTTTAAAGCAATCAAATATATATATATATATATATATATATATATATATATATATATATATATATATATATATATATATATATATATATATATATATATATATATATATATATATATATATATATATATATATATATATATATATATATATATATATATATATATATATATATATATATATATATATATAACAAATGTAACAAAAAGGCAACAGTAAAAAAATATTGGGTTTCTGTCTGGATGGTCTCTTGTGACGAGCCGAAGGACAGAGAGTGGAAGTGTGACCTTCCTCCCATATTTGGGCATACCAGGGGTTCTGACTTTAAATATATTATATATATATAACATATATATATAATATATATATATATGTTATATTTGTGCTGATAAATAAATAAAGGGAGACTAGTATAGATCTAGTATAGACTAGTATAGATCTGGCTTCAGCTGATAAGGAGGAGACCTGTGGCATAATGGCTAAGACGTTTGCCTAAGATGCAATACAGCACAGGTTCGAATCCCAGTAAGGGTATGGCTAGCTGATGGGAGCTAAATAGCTTGAAATAGATCTATACTAGTCTCCCTTTATTTATTTATCAGCACAAATAAAACACAAATATAACAAAGGCAACAGTAAAAATATTGGGTTTCTGTCGTGATGGACTCTTGTGACGAGCCGATTGACAGATGATGGAAGCAGTTAGCTTCCTCCCATAATTGGGGCTTACCAGGGGTTGTGACACTATATATATATATATATATATATATATATATATATATATATATATATATATATATATATATATATATATATATATATATATATATATATATATATATATATATATATATATATATATATATATATATATATATATATCTTTAAGATGTTATTTTTTTTCTCTCTCTTTTAGCTCAAATACTAGTTAAACTCCTTTGATTTTAGGGGGAGACCTATATGGCCGCTGAAAATGTATCCTGTGGTTTGGATTCATTTTTTTTTCTTTTTCAGTTAAAAGGTTTAAATATTTAATTTCTTTTTAAAAAAAAAAAATAACAAAAGGTCTTGCAGCAGGCAGAGGATCAAAATTACTGAAAGCTTTCCGTAACATTATTACAAGTAGTTCTTAGAACAGTTTGTTCCGGGCTCATTCGAAGTTACAATGGAAATTGAAAAAAAGTGACATATCGTTCTTTACATTTTCAACCATTGCAGTATCAACCCCCCCCCCACATCCCCATGTGGTCACATGATCAAAATTCAGACGCTTGGCCACTGACTCATATTTATGACAATGCACTGTCCCGGGTTATGTGATTCCCTTTTCTAACCTTCTGACGAGCAAAGTCAATGGGGGAAGCCAAATTCACTTAACAACTGTGTTACTAACTTTTAACAACTGCAGTGATTCACTTAACAACTGTGGCAAGGCAGCCCGTAAAATGGGGCAAAACAACAAATGTCTCAATTAGCAACAGAAATCTTGGGCTCCATCGTGGTCCCAAGTTACCTCTATTTCATTTCGTGAACATGAGCTGTAGCGGGCCGAAGTCAAAAGGATTGGATAAGATTTCACTGCATTGTGAGAATTATTCAGAAATTTGATGGGATTTGATGTGGGACTTCTGTGTATATCAGGAGTGCGTTGCTGCTGGCATTACTGCCGGTTCGGCACGCAAAAAAAAAATTGGGTGCGTGCACACTTGCAATTCAAAAGGTCTGCGCATGCGCAAAAGTTAGAAAAAGAGGAAAAATTACATTTCTGTAGGGAAAATTGTTCTGTGAATGTGCAGAACAGAAAATCAAGATGGCGCCGCCGTAGGAGAACTGGTTTGGGGGCGTGGCAGGCCTGCCAGGGTCGCTGCCGGTTCCAGTAATCCAGGCCGCCAAGTTATTACCAGTTCGGCTGAACCGGTCCAAACCAGTAGGAACCAACCTCTGGTGTGTATGTACATTCAGCGCTGGTTGGGAATACTTTTATGCGATGTTTCCCAATTCTTGGCAATTTTAAGACGGGTAGACTTCAACTCCCAGAATTCCCCAACCAGCAGTTGGAATGCATCCATTTTAAAGTTGCCAAATTTGAACAAAAACTGCAGTCTACTCCGTTAGCCTCAAAGCTGCTTTTCAAAAGTCAGCTGGACATTCTTGTTTTTATTTCTTGAAGACGTTTCGCTGCTCATCCAAGAAGATTCTTCAGTTCTGACTGAATGATGGAGGATTGGGGGGGGGAATTTATACTCCTTGCAATCATCTGGTCATTAGCGCTCTCTCTGAGAGTTGTTGCAGCTTCAACTTCCACCATTCGGTCAGAACTGAAGAAGCTTCTCGGATGAGAAGAGAAACGTCTTCAGGGAAGGGGGAAAAAAAAAAACTCCCCAGGAAGTCCAGTTGACTTTTGAAAATGGATCCTGTGGTTTGGATTCATTTTTCTTTTTGAGTGAAAAGGTTTAAATATTTAATTTCTTTTTAAAAAAAAAAAAAATTAACGAAAGGGCTTTCTGCATGGGGCAATCATAACCTGAGAATTATGATAGTTGCTTACCTTCTTCCTGACATCCAAGCCAAAAAAAACCCCAAAATACTTCCTTGCAATTTAAGCAGGAATTGATTGTTTGATATGATGGCAGAACTAACAAGATGCTGTTAACAGGAATCTGCTCTCTCACAAGTAAAACCCAAATCCCTGGGATTAAATATCTCTCTATCTCTATCTCTATCTCTATCTCTATCTCTATCTCTATCTCTATCTCTATCTCTATCTCTATCTCTATCTCTATCTCTATCTCTATCTCTATCTCTATCATCTCTATCTCTATCTATCTATCTATCTATCTATCTATCTATCTATCTATCTATCTATCTATCTATCTATCTATCTATCTATCTATCTAATCTATCATCTATATCTAAATGGCTGTCTCTCTCTCCCTCCATCCCTCCCTCCCTCCCTCCCTCCCTCTCTCTTCCTCTCTCTCTGTATGTTGCAGCATAACTCTAGAACGCCTGGAGAAATTTCCACCAAACTTGGTACACAAGATGACTTACTCTCTGGAAAAAAAATACTGTGGGGGGGTAAGACACCCCTAACACCCCTTGGGGTGTTTGTTCTGTTAAGATACAGCCTGTTGTGCCTTAAAATGGCTTCTACTGTACTGCCATAAAATGCCTTCTATGATGCAGCTCAGTGGAGTTGCCATGGTAACGTCTTCACAGCACTCCACCAGGCGGCTCCTAACATTAGAAATTATGTTTGGTCCGGACTTTTACCCCCTATAAATAAATACCCGAAGCAATCCCGGGTTATCGGCTGGTAATTTATAATAATCTGTTTCATTGCAAGGCTACGTTAACAAAAATCTTGGAGGTCTGACAATGCAAACTTCCCTCCTCCATTTTAACTGCTTGGGGTGAGATCTCCCAAGTTTTTTCCTCTCACGGTTTAGTGACTGCAGGCTCTTTACCTGATTGTTTTCTCTGCAGTATCTCCTTCCCACATCCCTCGAGGTCATCCATCATTACAGGTAGTCCTCAACTTACAACCATTCGTTTATTGACCATTCGAAGTTACAATGGCACTGAAGAAAAGGGACTTAGGACTGTTTTCCCACTTAACGACCGTTGCAGCATTCCCCGTGGTCATGTGATCAAAATCTGATTGCTTGGTCGTGAAACAGGGCAAAACTCACTTAACAGCTGGCTTGGTTATCAACAGAAACGTTGGCCTCAATTGCGGTCATAAGTCGAGGACTCTCTTTGTCGATACAGCATCTTTCTCCTTCTATGCTTCCCCTGGCATTTTGCTGTTTCGTTTTCACCGTTTCATTGTTCTGTGCTCTGTTTACCTTCCGAGGCTGATAACCAGATTTCAAGCAGGGAAAGGAGAAAGGCACACCAGTTTGGTCAGTTTAATTTTGATGAGGATCTTGTTTTTCTCCCCAACAGAGTCCGTGGAGATGTGGACGTCACCACAAGCACACTGATCGGGGCGCACGGATACTGCACGCAGGTACACAGCGGAGCAGGGACCATGAGTTGGAAGGTGCAACTAAAGAACCTGTCCCTCCGGAGTTGTTACCCTGTTTCCCTGAAAATAAGACTTCCCCTGATAATAAGCCCAATCGGGCTTTTGAGCGCATGCGCTAAAATAAGCCCTCCCCCCCAAAAATAAGCCCTCCCTGAAAATATTGCAACACAGCAGCCGCTGTGAGGTGACCACACTAGCCACCTCAAAAATAATAAGACCTCCCCGAAAATAAGGCAAAAGCGCTTATTGTGGGGTTCAAAAGAAAATAAGACCCTGTCTTATTTTGGGGAAAACACGGTAGTTACCAAGGGGTCAAGTCAAGGTCCCAGGTCCCACATGAGGGTAAATTACCTGATCAGTGTCACTCTGGAAGGGTCATCAACTCACTGAGCTCCTGTCCTCGAGGCGATTAAGCCCATAGGGGCCCATAACGCAGCCTTCTCGGTGGTGGCCCTTTTCTGTGGAACATGTCAGTCAGCCACCTTCTTACTTGCTGAAAGTTTCAAATATGGCTTCTTCGTGGCACATTTTTAGGAAGTTAAGGTCTGACCTGCCTTTTATTTTATTTTACATTTTTTATTATTTTTATTATTTAAATTTTATTTTAATATTTCCTTTTGTTATTTCTTTTTATAATTTATTTTATATTTTATTTATTTTCCATTTTACTTTATCTTCTTATTTTTTATTTTATTTCCTTGCTTAACATTTTGTTTCATTTTATTATTTCATTTAATATTTTATTTTATCTTACTTTCCATTTTATTTTATTATTTTTCACCTTAAACATTTTATATTCCACTTTAGCATTTTAGGAATAGTTTAAGGTGATAAACACATCCAACACACTTTCCTCTTAATTTTCCCCACAACAACTAACCCTTTAAGGTGGGTCAGGCTAAGGGAGAGTGATTAAAGTCAGCTTTACCCATCCTGCAGAACAGGTCATTTTGCAACAGTGACTCATTGAGCGACCGTTCAGCGTAAGAAGGGCACTGAAAAAAAGTGACTTATGACTATTTTTCAGAGTTCCATCCATTGCAGCTGACTCACTTTTATGATGATTGCAATGTCCTGAAATAATGTGGTCCCCTTTTGCAACCTTCTGACAAGCCAAGTCAATGGGGAAGCCAGATTCAGATAGAAATCGGGTTATTTATTAATCAACCGCAGGGATCCACTCAGCACCTGTGGCAAGAAAGGTCGTAAAATTGGGCAAAACTCACTTAATAAATGTTTCACTTAGCAACTGAAATTTTGGAGGTCAATTGTGATCGTACGTCAAGGAATACCTGTAATTCCACTTTCATTTTAATTTCTTCTATGCTTTTCTTCCATTTTATCACCCAAGATCTGGTCTTTACATATACATATACATACACATACACATACACATATACGTGTGTGTGTGTGTGTGTGTGTGTGTCAGCGTTCCAAGTATCAAGTAGAATTAAATCAGAGTCCAAGGCAAAACGATCCTTAAAGTTCCAATGTAATAAAGCAGACATCTTTGCACATCTGTGTTAATCCCAATTCTGGAAATGACATCGGAATCCCACCCAGTTAAGTTCATGATCTTGTCCCCACACCCAAATGGTCCAATCTTCTTCTTCCATGCTGGTATCTACACCCAGCTGCTTCCCATCAAGTGTAAAAGTGCGGAGACGAAAGATGACCTTGGTCTTCTAGAAAAGAATGACAACAACACATTCCACAATCCTACTCCTTTCTATTCCCCCCTCCCAATTACTACACTAGTGAAACAGCATAATGAAATAAGAGAGAGTGTGGCAGGCCAAAGATCCTAAAAAGGATATAATTGCAAGCCTGACAATATATATAAGTCACAACCCCTGGTATGCCCAAATATGGGAGGAAGGTCACACTTCCACTCTCTGTCTTTGGCTCGTCACAAGAGACCATCCAGACAGAAACCCAATATTTTTTACTGTTGCCTTTTTTGTTACATTTGTTATATTTATGCTGATAAATAATTTATTTCACTATAACTATTATTACTTCATTTTATGTGTATTCTAAGTTTTAAGTAAATTTAAATTATTTTTTTATTATAGCATTTCATTACATCATCCTGTATCCATCCAGTAGTAGTACAATCTTTTATCTCTTGCCATTTGTAGTATTTGTGTTATAATTGCTTTCTTGGTAGAAAACCCAAAATCCAAAATCTGGTCTTGATGCATCCACCCCCTGCAATCAGCCAATCAATCAATCAATCAATCAATCAATTGGTCGCAGATTTGTAACTTTTCAGCACGCTTTTGTCTTTCGCTAGTACCTTCTGTCTTTCACGCATCAACAATTACATCAATCATGCCTTTTGATACATTTTGATTTACTTGTTACATGAATAGAAGCAGACATAATTTTTTTTTCTTTCAAAAGAATAATTCAATTGAATTAAAAACATTTTTAAAATGCAACATGAAGTTAATTAAGAAGGAAAAGGGAGGTAGGGAGGAGGGAAAGGGAAAAAGAAAGAAAGAAAAGGGGAAGAGAAAAGTAAAGAATGAGAAAGAGGAAAAGAAAAAAAGGGGGGGATTTTGATGTGGGGTTGATTATGGGAAGAAGATGCTTGTAGCTTTTAGGAATATAGGATTACTAAAGTTTTTGGGGGGTTGTGTGTGTATCTGCTGTGATGAAAGTTGGATGTCACTATTTTTAATACTTCTTTTCTGAATCAGAACTTCAAAAAATTCAGCAACTCTTTCAGTTCTCTGCCCGGTGTTCAGGGTTCCGAATAGTATCCAAAATTAAATCAGAGTCCAAGGCAAAATTTTGCTCAACGTTCCAATTTATTAAGAGAGCCATGTTGGCACATCTGGGAGAACCCAAATCTGAAAGCTTCCTGGTTTTCCCCATCTAGTTGAAAGTTCAAGATCTTGCCCCCACAACCACAAATCCATCATATAGTCCAGTGTTTCTCAATGTTGGCAACTTGAAGATGTCCGGACTTCAACTCCCAGAATTCCCCAGCCAGCATTCGCTGGCTGGGGAATTCTGGGAGTTGAAGTCCGGACATCTTCAAGTTGCCAACGTTGAGAAACACTGATATAGTCCAATCTCCCACTGCCATGCTGGCAGTTCCACCCATCCAGTTCCAGTCAAGTGCAGAGGTGCAGAGACAAAGGATGACCTTGGCTTTCTAGAAAGGATTTTGTTATGGCTGCATATCATCTAACTCCATACAATCACCCTTCCCATTTTCCCACAATAGAAAATGCATAACAGTGTGGCAGACCAAATACTTAAAAGAAAAGATGGCTGCAGGCCTGACCCCTGGCGGCTGGGTGGGTGTGGCCATGGTGGGCGTGGCCTAGTCGGACTCCTGCACCACGGCAGGGTAGCGCGATGATGCTTTTGGTCTCCCCAGGCTCCGGAGGGTGGGAGGGCGAAAACAGTCTCCCCTGGGCTCTGGAGGCTGGAAACAGACATGGGGGTGTGGCGCCCCCCGTGTCCCATTTTTGGTTTCAGGAGGCTTCAGGGAGGCCTGTTAGCCCAAAAGCACGGTGGGGGGGGGAATCACGAACACGCGTGGGGGAACACAGAGGTGGCATGCACATGCGCAGGGTGGGGGAGCATGGGGGTCATGGGGCAAATTACATTATGAGTGTGGGCACGTATGTGCTAGCCCATGCGCGTGCGCGATTTCGGCATGCGAGGACAAGAAATGTTCGCCATCACTGACCTAATCCATCCACCCTTTTGTTCTCCTGAAACTAGGAACTGGTCAACTTGCTACTGACCGGCAAGGCTGCCTCCAACGTCTTCAACGATGTGATGGAGCTGGACTCAGGAAACGGAAACATCACCATCCTGAAAGGCATTGCTGGCCGCAGCAACATCGGCTTACTGTCCCTCTTTGAGCATTATGACGTCTGCCAGGTATGGAGAAGGCTTGGGGGGAAATTGGTATTAACACCCCTTTGCCTGCAATCTTGTGAAGGGGTGTTACAGCTCTATAAGGCCCTGGCAAGACAAAACTTGGGGATACTGCAACCAGTTTTGGCCGCCACGACATAAAAAAAGACACTAGAAAGAGTGCAGGGAAGAGCAACAAAGATGATCAGGAGTTGAAGAACAGTTTCAGGAACTGGGTATGTCTAGTTTATAGGGATCTTGAAATCCCAGTGGACAACCATTTAAATATGAGCCATCCATGTGCAGCAGCTGCCAAAAAAGCCAACACAGTTCTAGGCTGCATAAACAGAGGGATAGAATCACATGAAGCATTAATACCACTTTATAAGGCCTTGGTAAGGCCACACTTGGAATACAGCATCCAGTTTTGGTCGCCATGATGTAGAAAAGATGTGGAGACTCTGGAAAGAGTGAAGAGAAGAGCAACAAAGATGATTAGGGGACACTGGAGGCTAAAACATACGAAGGACGGTTGCAGGAACTGGGTATGTCTAGTTTAATGACAAGAAGGACTAGGGGAGACAGGATAGCAGTCTTCCAATATCTCAGGGGTTGCCCCAAAGAAGAGGGAGTCAAACTATTCTCCAAAGCACCTGAGGGCGGAACAAGAAGCAATGGGTGGAAACTAATCAAGGAGAGAAGCAACTTAGAACTGAGGAGAAATTTCCTGACAGTTAGAATAATTAATTAGTGGAACAGAAGTTGCCTCCAGAAGTTGTGAATGCCCCAACACTGGAAGTCTTTAAGAAGATATTGGACTGCCATATGTCTGGAATTGAATAGGGCCGTTATGGTGAACCTATAGCAGCCCCAAATATAGGCATGTCCGCATTGGCCAGCTAGTCTTTGACTTTCTGGTGCTCCCCAAAGGCGAGCTGGCCAGCGCGCATGTGCATGCCAGAAACCCGAAGACCAGTTGGCCCAGTGCGCCCATGCACTCTTGCCTAAGCAATGGGGTTGGACTAGAAGATCTCCAGGGTTACTTCCAGCTCTGTTATTCTGTTATCCCAAGCAAATCAATCCATCAGGGACTTCAAAAGGAGGACTTCATTTGAGTCGAGCGAACAAGATTTCGGTTGCCGCTGAAGTCAACACAAACATCGGTTCTTTCGGCCAACAATTCTCTCTTGTCTTTTTACCTTGTTCTGTATGCCAGTTTTCCCCTTAATTCCGTTTCAGCTAACTTACTATTTTCTAATAAAAGTTAATCCTCGCTTTAACAACCATAACTGAGCCCCAAAATTTATGTTGCTAAACAAGACACTTGTAAATGGGTTTTGCCTCATTTTACGACCTTCCTTGCCGCAGTTGCTAAGTAAATCACTGCAGTTGTTAAGTTAGTAACACAGTTGTTAAGTGAATCTGGCTTCCCCCATTGACTTTGCTTGCAAGTAAGTCGCAAAAGAGGATCACGTGACCCCCCACACCCTCCAAAGACACTGCAACCGTCATAAATATGAGCCGGATGGTTAGCATTTGGATTTTGACCACGTGACCATGGAGATGGTGCAGCGGTCGTAAGTGTGGAAAAAATGGTCATAAATCACTTTTTTTTAAAGTGCTGTCATAGTTTCGAACAATCGG
Organism: Thamnophis sirtalis; assembly: GCF_051295495.1. Taxonomy (NCBI): domain Eukaryota; kingdom Metazoa; phylum Chordata; class Lepidosauria; order Squamata; family Natricidae; genus Thamnophis; species Thamnophis sirtalis. The sequence goes on from NW_028261384.1 coordinate 3,515,829, forward strand.
TAAACGAATTGTTGGAAGTTGAAGACTACTTATAAATTGCAAAATTGGAATCAAAACGGTTCCCACATCAATCTGTATTCGACAGCAACGATTCCCAGCCTTCTTACCTTGGAGGTGCGTGGACTTCAATTCCCAGAATTCTCCAGCCAGCTTTACTGGGAATTCTGGGAATTGAAGTCCACACATCTTCAAGTTGCCAAAGTTGAGAAACATTGATTTTGAAGACTTGAGTCTTTGGGGAATTGTTTGTCAGTCATTCCGGTTTCTTTCTCTCCCTAAATGAGAACTTTATAATCAATTAGCTGATAACCCAGCATTGCCCAGATATTTATTTATAGGGGGGAAATGTCCGGAACAAACGTAATTTCTAATGTTGGATTTTCCCCCTTACCAGAGGGAGCCCCCTTGTGGAGTACTGTGAAGCCATTATCATGGCAACTCCACTGCACTTGTACGGTAGAAGCCATTTTACGGCGGTACGGTAGAAGTGATTTTAAGGCACAACAGGCTGTATCCTAACAGAACACACACACCAAGGAGTTTTAGGGGTGTCTTACTCCCACATTGTTTTTCTCCACAGAGTAAGTCATCTGTGTACCAAGTTTGGTTGAAATTGCTCGAGGCGTTCTAGAGTTATGCTGAGACAGACAGACAGACAGACAGACAGACAGACAGACAGACAGACAGACACACACACACACACACACACACACACACAATGTAACTGAAAGCATGCCAGTATTCTTAATAGAACTTGGTTTGAAATGTACCTCTGTACACAGAAGAGATAACAAAATATATTTTTTTTAAAAAAATTAAGGGCTTTGCCTATATTTTGATGGGTTTTGAAGTGAGGGAGGGCAACTTTATTTGCTGGAGGAGCATGGAAAAAAAATCTCAGAAATACCCTTTTTGAGCTGTTTTGTGTTGATGTTGGCACGGCCAGAAGCCAAGGTGGAATCCAATCCCTCGCAATTATCCACCCAGAAATGCAGACATTCCTCTTGTCCAAAGCTAAAAGAGATTAAATCCCCAGAGAAATACTGCAGGTTCTAGAAAGTGGAAAACCCCTGAGGTGAATCATTTCTCCTCCACTTTGTCTGTTTCTTACTTTGTGCAACAATAGGCGGCCTCCATAACGCTCCTCTTCTACTTTACTCTTTGCTTTTCTCTTAATTTTATGCTTTACATTACTTTAATGTTTGCTCCTTTCTTTACTCTTTACTCTTTATTTTACTTTATACTTTGCTTTATCTTACTCTTTGCTTTACTCTTTACTTCTTTATTTACTTTGCTTTTTACTTAATTCTTTACTTTTACTTTATACTTTGCTTTTTACTTTACTCTTTATTTTACTCTTTACTTTATTTTACTCTTCATTTTACTCTTTACTTTATTTCTCTTTATTTTACTCTTTACTCTATTTTACTCTTCATTTTACTCTTTACTCTATTTTACTCTTCATTTTACTCTTTACTCTATTTTACTCTTCATTTTACTCTTTACTCTATTTTACTCTTCATTTTACTCTTTACTCTATTTTACTCTTCATTTTACTCTTTATTTTACTCTTCATTTTACTCTTTACTCTATTTTACTCTTCATTTTACTCTTTACTCTATTTTACTCTTCATTTTACTCTTTACTCTATTTTACTCTTCATTTTACTCTTTACTCTATTTTACTCTTCATTTTACTCTTTACTCTATTTTACTCTTCATTTTACTCTTTATTTTACTCTTCATTTTACTCTTTACTCTATTTTACTCTTCATTTTACTCTTTACTCTATTTTACTCTTCATTTTACTCTTTACTCTATTTTACTCTTCATTTTACTCTTTACTCTATTTTACTCTTCATTTTACTCTTTACTCTATTTTACTCTTCATTTTACTCTTTACTCTATTTTACTCTTCATTTTACTCTTTACTCTATTTTACTCTTTATTTTACTCTTCATTTTACTCTTTACTCTATTTTACTCTTCATTTTACTCTTTACTCTATTTTACTCTTCATTTTACTCTTTACTCTATTTTACTCTTCATTTTACTCTTTACTCTATTTTACTCTTCATTTTACTCTTTACTCTATTTTACTCTTCATTTTACTCTTTACTCTATTTTACTCTTCATTTTACTCTTTACTCTATTTTACTCTTCATTTTACTCTTTACTCTTTTACTCTTTATTTTACTCTTTACTCTATTTTACTCTTTATTTTACTCTTTACTCTATTTTACTCTTCATTTTACTCTTTATTTCTTACTTTCCTTTCCTTTTTTACTTTCCTTTTGCTTTATACTTTCTTTTTTACTTTACTGTTTATATTACTCTTTATTTTACTTTACTTTTTACTCTTTACATTATTCTTTCCTTCAATGTTTATGTTATTCTTTACCCTTTGCTGAGTTTTTATTTTTTACTTTAATTTATACTTTACAATTTACTTTACTCTAGTTTATTCCTTAGTGTACATTTTGTTCTGCCGTGATCTGATTTCCATCCGTATCCTATTTTTCCCCCTCTTCTCGGCGCCTGACACGCCCATCGCTCTCTGGATCTTCTCTCCAGAATTGTAACCCTTTGGGGATCAAAACGAATGTTGGTTTTAGGGCCGGTTTCTCTAAAAAAAAAACCACAAAAACACCCCAAAACTCAAGAAGCTGGCTGGGGAATACTAAGAGTTGAAGTCCACAAATCTTAAAGTAGCTGAGGATGAAAAACACGGGTATAAACCAATACCGCTAGGCTGCTCCTGACAAGCAAAGTCACCATGGAAAGCCAGATCCGCTTAACAACCACCTGATTCATTTAATGACTCACTTAACTACCATGACAAAAAAGGGTTGTGAAATGGGATAATACAACTCGCTTAATAACTGCTTTGCTTAGCATTGGAAACATTCGGCTCAGTTGTGGACATAAGACTCACCTGTCAACACTTCCTGGAGGAAGATTTAGATGTTTCCAAGTGGCCCATATGTAACATACCGTATTTTTCGGACTATAAGACGCACCAAGATTTTGAAGAGGTAAATAAAATAAGGAAAGTTTTTGCACTCTGCAGGCCTCCCAAACCCTCTGCACATCTCGTTTTTCGTGAAAAATGGGGCATGCAGAGTTTGGCTTCCCTCCAAAGAAATGCCCCAGTGTGTTTCTAATTGGACATCAAAGAGAATCTGAGGTTGGGGCACAAGGGAGCCAGAAGGCCACCTTCGCCTTGCAAAGTGCTACCACCTGCCAGCGTTTAGAAAGGAAATCCGCCCGATTTTATCTTCCCCCAGCTGAACAAGCCCTTTTGTTCCCCTTTGGAGAGCATCACTCTAAACTGGGATCTCTCTTCACCAAGAATTTATGCAACCCAGGAAACAAACTAGAATAATTGGGGAGAGTTGAACAATGGCTTTTAAAATACCGTACTTTTCAGAGTATAAGACGCACCGGAGTATAAGACGCACCAAGATTTTGAAGGGGCAATTTTTTAAAAAAAATAGGTAGGTAGTTAGAGGGATAGAGAGGAAGAGAAAGATAGAAAAATACAGTAGGTTGGTAAAGAGAGAGAAAGAGTAGTTAGGTAGATAGGTAGGTATATAAGTAGATAGAGGGGGGGAGAGAGAGAGTAGATAGATAGAGGGAGAGAGAGAGAGAGAGAAATACAGTAGGTAGGTAGGGAGAGAGAGAGTAGGTAGGTAGGTAGATGCTTCCAGGTGTATTTATCCATGTGCTGGAGAAGGAAATCGCTGACAATCTGCACCACCTAAGACTTTGTTTCTGCTGGCACAGCACTTGCACAATCTAATTCTCATCAATCAGTTAAAAAGCTTTCCAAAATGAATTTTTTTTTGCACTCTGAAAACCTCCCAAAAATGGTCCGTTTTTCGCAAAAACGAGCCTGTTTTTTTTTTGTTTTTTTTTAAAGGCATGAATAGCCTTGCCGGGGGGGGGGGGGGCTTGCAGAGTGCTCCTGCCCCCCCCCCCCGCGCAAAAATGAGCAAACACAGCCTTTTTTTCGCAAAAACTGGCCCGTTTGTTATAAACAAAATTCCATGCATGGCCTTATGGAGGCTTATAGAGTGCTGTGGGGACTGGTTGGGGGGGGGGGAAATGGCCCGTTCCCCCCCCCTCATTTCTGCCCTCCCCAGCCCCCACGAGCTCTCTGAAAGCTTCCATAAGGCTATGCACAGCCATTTTGGTGAAGGGGGGGGGTGTCTTCGGGAGGCAAAAAAATGCTGTATTCGATGTATAAAACGCACCCAGATTTTCAGCCTCTCTTTTGAGGAAAAAAAGTGCGTCTTATACTCTGAAAAATACGATAGTTATCTGAGGATGTATTTCTCAACTTCAGGAACTTTTAAGATCGGTGGACTTCTCTGTGGAGATTCTCAGTCATTCAGGGCATGGTTGTCCGAAAGGTGCTTTTTTTTTTTCTTCCAAGAGGCAGCTGGTCTTTCTTTGTTTTTCCTTGAAGTCATTTCACTACTCATCCAAGAAGCTTCTTCAGCTCTGACTGGATGGAGGGGAACGGAAGGATTGATACTCCTTGCAGACAGCTGGTCATTTGCATCGTTTCAGAGAGTCCTCGAGGCCACTTGGAGGTTTATCTGTGTCTTCGGGGTCACCTGAGTGGTGCAAATGGGGTGTGGAGCCTTCTTGGAACTGCGGAAAGGACTGTGTTATAGACAGGAGACAGGTGATGTTGTATCCCTCCCCTTCTGTTGAGGCAGTGCTGCTCAGTTTTGACACAGACGGCGTCTTCGATCCCTCGTTCAAAGCAGCCGTCCTCTCTGGCCAATGGGTTTGTTATACTATGTCCGTGATGGCGAACCTCTGGTATGCAAGGCATTGCCCTCTCAGCTCCAGCGTGCATGCGCGCAATGGCCAGCTGATTTCGGCCATGATTTTTTGGCCATTTTTTGCCCTCCGGAGGCTTCAGGGAAGCCTCCGGAGAGCAAAAAACAGCCCAACATGCAAACCAGAAGTTTGAAAACGGGCCATTTCTGGCCTTCCAGGGCCTGGGGGGGGGCAGGGAAGGCCATTTTTGCCCTCCCCAGGCTCCTGGGAAGCCTCTGGAGCATGGGGAGGGCGAAAAACGAGTCCCCCACGCCATCGGGCGCAAAAAGCAGGGAGGAGAAGAAAAAGGAGAGGGAAGAAGGAAGAAGGGAAGAAAGAGGGAGGAGGAGAAGACAGGAAGAAGACAAGAAAGACAGGGAGGAGAAGAAAGGGAGGAAGAGAGGGAAGAGGAGAAGAAAGAAGAAGGAGGAGGAGAAACAGGAGGAAGAGGAGAAGAAAGAGTGAGAAGGAGAAGAAAGGAGGAGGAAGACAAGGAAAGAAAGGGAGAAGGAGAAGAAAGGGAGGAAGAGAAGGAAGAGAAGAAAGGGAGAAGAAAGGAGGAGAAAGAGGAAGAGGAGAAGAAAGAGAGGGAGAAGGAGGAGAAGAGAGCCCATAGAATTATGGGTGTGGGCACGCATGCACATGACACACACACACGCACACCATGCTCCCCCCACTTTTGGCATGCGATGGCAAAAAGGTTACGTCATCACTGTCCCATGTTGTGCACCTATGAAACAACTGGATGGCTGAGAATCTCCACAGACAATTAAAGAAGCACGCTTTCCCCCCCCCTCCTCCTCTTTTCGTTTTGCTCAGGTGGGCTGTTACCTGAAGACCCCCCGGTTTCCAATTTGGGTGGTGTGCAGTGAGAGCCACTTCAGCGTCCTCTTCTGCTTGCGGAAGGATTTGCTGGGGGATTGGAGGACGGAGCGGCGGTTCGACCTCTATTATTACGACGGTTTAGCCAATCAGCAAGAGGAGATCCGCCTAACCATCGGTAGGAGATCAAAAAAAAAAAAAAAAACTTTCAAGAAAGATGGACCAGGTCCAGGGAGTGTCGAACATGTGACCAATGTAGCCTTCCCTGTGTTCTTGGCAGGTCATAATCCATAATTTTCTTCCTCCTTATTAGTAGCATCACTTACAGCAGTGGTTCCCAAACTTGGCAACTTTAAGACTTGTGGACTTCAACTCCCAGAATTCTCCAGCCAGGAGCTGGCTGGAGAATTCTGGGAGTTGAAGTCCACAAGTCTTAAAGTTGCCAAGTTTGGGAACCACTGACTTACAGTCTCCTCAGATTTCATCCGTGCTAGTCAGGAATTCTGGAAGTTGTGGTTTCCACAGATATTATTCATATGGATAAAACAAAATATTTGTTTTAGTTTGGGACTGAACTGTGGGTCCCCTGGGTACTTTCTAAGCGTGAGGGTTTTCTTGCAGACATTTCATTACCAAGCTAGGTAATATCATCAGTGCTACAGGGGGGGAGGAGGAGGAGGAGAAGAAACAGAGGGAGAAAGAGATGAAAGAAGAGGAGGAAGAGGAGAAGAAAGAGAGGGAGAAGGAGGAGAAGAAAAAGGAGAGGGAAGGAGGAAGAGGGGAAGAAAGAGGGATAAGACAGGAGGAAGACAAGAAAGACAGGGAGGAGAAGAAAGGGAGGAAGAGAAGGAAGAGGAGAAGAAAGAAGGAGGAGGAGGAGAAACAGGAGGAAGAGGAGAAGAAAGAGGGAGAAGGAGAAGAAAGGAGGAGGAAGACAAGGAAAGAAAGGGAGAAGGAGAAGAAAGGGAGGAAGAGAAGGAAGAGAAGAGAGGGAGAAGGAGGAGAAGAAAGAGGAGGAGCAGGAGAAGAAAGAGAGGGAGAAGGAGGAGAAGAAAAAGTTGGAGAGAGGAGGAGGATTGTGAGATCCTTGGTGGTGGTTTTCTTGCAGACAATGATCCAACTAGGGGTAATGGAACAATCTAGAGATTAATATTGGCTAACAAGCAAAAAGTAAACAATACCCCAATAAAGAAACTACCAATTCAGATAAACAAGATAACAGTAAACAATAGCCTAATCAAGGATCACCAAGAACGAAATATTCCCACCAACACTGAGAGACAACTCACTGGTATATAAGCATAGAACAAATGCCACCTCCTTCTAGACTGATGATGTTATCTAGTTGGGTCCTGAGATGTCTACAGGAAAGCAAACGAGAGCACCAAGGACTCCACAGTCCTCATCTTCCTCCCCTCTGCAAACCTCCCTCCCTTCCAGCATTGATAATGTTACCTAGTTGGGTCCTGAAATGTCTGCAAGAAAACCGCTGAACTCACAAAGCACCGAGGACCTCACACTTCTACTGATAGGAAGGCATTTAATTAGCTTCCGAAGTCTTTAGACAGGGAAATGATTTTTGCCTACTTTCTTTCTCTTCCCCTTAGCCAGTTTATTTCTGCACTAAGAGCCAAGGTGGCGCAGTGGTTAAATGCAGCACTGCAGGCTACTGCTAGATCAGCAGTTCAGCGGTTCAAATCTCACCGGCTCAGGGTTGACTCAGCCTCCCATCCTTCCGAGGTGGGTAAAATGAGGACCCAGATTGTTGGGGGCAATATGCTGACTCTCTGTAAACCGCTTAGAGAGGCCTGAAAGGCCTATGAAGCGGTATATAAGTCCACTGCTATTGCTATTACTAACTTTTTAAGTGTAAGCCACCCAGAGTTGTTTAGAGTACTCTCTACGTTTCATTAATCATAATAATACATCTTCACTCCCTGGGACAGTTATGAAAACAAAACTGCAGGTCACCAGAGTTACAGGTCATTCCAGGTGAAATATTTGGGGGTGAGGGCAAAATCCAGTTATGCTGCGATCTGCATTTTTATCTAGAACACTCAGCCTTCGAATGAAATGCCAGGGGCATTTTTCTAAAGAAAATGAAGAAAAAGGAGCGAGACGGGGGGGGGGGGGGGCGGGGGAGATAACAATAACAACACCCCAACAAGCCTAATTTCATTTCATCCTTTTACTTCAGTCAAATCAATGCCCACACACGCCTACCTAAATTTTACCCCATTTTACAATGTTTCCTGCCACAATTGTTAAGTGAATCTCTCTCTTTCTCTCTCTCTCTCTCTTTTCCCTCTGTATCTATCTTTTGTTTCTTTCTGTCTCTCTCTCTCTATCATTTCTCTACCTTCTCGTTCTGTCTATCTTCTATTTCTCTGTCTCTCTCCGTCTTTATCCTCTTCTTTCTTTCTTTCTTTCTTTTTTTCTTTCTTTCTCTCTCTCTCTCTCTCTCCCTCTCTCTAATATCTCTCTGTATCTATTCTTCTTTCTGTCTCTGTCTCTCCATCTCTCTGTATCTTTCTCTTCTTTCTGTATCTCTCTGTCTCTGTCTCTCTCTCTCATCTCTGTATCCTTCTGTCTGTCTGTCTATCTATCTATCTATCTATCATCTCTTCTCTGTTTCTTTCTTTCTCTCTCTCTCTAATCTCTCTCTGTATCTATTCTTCTTTCTGTCTCTGTCTCTCCATCTCTCTCTCTGTCTCTCTCTCTCATCTCTGTATCCTTCTGTCTGTCTGTCTGTCTGTCTGTCTGTCTGTCTGTCTGTCTATCTATCTATCTATCTATCTATCTATCTATCTATCTATCTCTTCTCTGTTTCTTTCTTTCTCTCTCTCTCCATCTCTTTCTCTGTATCTTTCTCTTCTTTCTGTCTCTCTCTGTCTCTCTCTCATCTCTGTATCCGTCTGTCTGCCTGTCTGTCTGTCTATCATCTCTTCTGTTTCTCTCTCTCTCTCTCTCTCTCCCTCTCTCTCTCTCTCCTGTTTATGTATATGAGTGTCAACAGGTGCAAGTTATCAATATAACTATTCCTCAATTTAGAACTATTCGTATAGCAACTGTTTGAAATTACAATACTGAAAAAAGGACTTATGACTGTTTTTCACACCTACGCCCGTTGCAGCATTCCTGTTATCACATGATCAAACTTTAGATGCTTGGCAGCCTTTTCATACCTGTGACAATTTTAGTGTAAAAGGGGTCACGTGATCCCTTTTTACGACCTTCTGACAAGCAAAGTCTGTGAGGGAATCCAGATTCGCTTAACAACCGTGTTATCAACTTAACAACTGCAATGGTTCACTTTAACAGCTGAGGCGAGAAAGGTCGTAAAATGGGGCAAAACTCCCTCAACAAGAGAAATGTTTGGCTCAGCTGTGGTCATAAGTCAAGGAGTACAGTTGGGACCAAAACTTTATAATTGTGTGGTAATTAAGTGAGCTGTCACGCAGCTTTACCAGCTTCTTTTTAAGCACAGTTGTTAAGCGAGTCGCCAGAGTCGTTAAACAAGACACTGCATGATGGCAACGGGTGAATTCCCTCCTGACTTCCTCACCAACTTGAGAGAAATCAGCTGGGTTAAGGGTCGCAAACGCTACCCTCACAATTCCACCACACAATTTTGCGACCCCTTCATTTAAAGACCAGGGAATTAATTCACTTAGCGACTGCAGTGGCTTGCTTAACCACCATGGCAAAAAAAAGAAGTCATAAAATGGAGCCCTGTAGTGTCCTTACAACGGAAGCAGGGGGGGCCCCTCATAAACATTTAATAAATAAACAGAACGAACGGAATCGGACTGGGCCATCGCTTTGTAGAAGTTCTGCCAATTTGCAAGCCACGACCGCTAACTCAAGAACTTACGGAAATTGCAGGAAAATGGCACGCCATTAAATTTTCAAAAGAAATGCCCATTGTAGTAAATTTCGGGCAGTTTTATTTTTATTTCTTTAACCTCCGCTGTCCATTAGCTCTCAATTCCAAAGAGGCAGGAGCTCTGTTTGAAAGGCCCTTTTATCAAAAACCGCCACATTTACAATGCGGGACGCCATCAAGTCTTTCTTGCCCCGTTTTTCCCCTCTTATTTTCCTCCCTGGCCCTCCTGTTTATTTCTCACCCTCCGCCTCCGCGGTGTAATTGCAGAGCTGGGGAGAGGCCTGACATTTTCGTCTTCCTTGTGCCCCCCAGCACACACCCCCCAACTTGGTTAGCCTATTGTCATCCGTGACAGCTTAAAAGTTTTGTTTTCCCAGGATACTCACAGACCTAACCATGCCTTATGTCTCCCTCCTCTCCCCACAACTTCCTGGTAGATGTGTGTTTGTGGCATTAACTTGTTTTGAAATAAATGGGGGTGGAATTTGCTGTTTTTTGCTGCTACAGTTGGCTCTCCTCCTTCCTGGATTTGGGGCAACCTTCGGGCCAGAAGTTGTGTGATTCATCTTTTCCCGGCATCTCCTGGCCCGCAAAAGATAGCAATAACACTTAGACTTATAAACCGCTTCATAGTGCTTTTACAGCCCTCTCTAAGCGGTTTACAGAGCCAGCCTCTTGTCCCCCAACAATCTGGGTCCTCATTTTACCCAACTCGGAAGGATGGAAGGCTGAGTCACCCTTGAGCCTGGTGAGAATCGAACTGCTGGCAGTCAGCAGAATTAGCCCGTAATACTGCGTTCTAACCACTGCACCACCACAGAAGGAAGGGAGGAAAGAAGGGGGGAAGGAGGAAGGAAGGAAAGAAGGAAGGACTAACATTTAGACATATACCCAACTCAGAAGGATGGAAGGCTGAGTCAACCTTGAGCCTGGTGAGAATTGAACTGCTGGCAGAGTTAGCTTGCAATACTGCATTCTAACCACTGCGCCACCACAGAAGGAAGGGAGGAAAGAAGGAAGGGGAAGGAAGGAAAGAAGGAAGAAAGGACTAACACTTAGACTTATATACCACTTCACAGTGCTTTGCAGCCCTCTCTAAGTGGTTTACAGAGTCAGCCTCTTGCCCCCAACAATCTGGGTCCTCATTTTACCCAACTCGGAAGGATGGAACGCTGAGTCACCCTTGAGCCTGGTGAGAATCGAACTGCTGGCAGTCAGCAGAATTAGCCTGCAATACTGCGTTCTAACCACTGCGCCACCACGGAAGGAAGGAAGGAAAGAAGGAAGGACTAACACTTAGACTTATATACCGCTTCACAGTGTTTTACAGCCCTCTCTAAGTGATTTACAGAATCAGCCTATTTTCCCCAATAATCTGGGTTCTCATTTTACCCACCTCGGAAGGATGGAAGGCTGAGTCAACCTTGAGCCTGGTAAGAATCGAACTGCCAAACTGCTGGTAGCCGGTGATCAGCAGAAGTAGCCTGCAGTACTGCACTCTGACCACTGCGCCACCGCGGCTCTTAAAAGATGCTTTCCTGGCCAAACTCACCTTTGGTTATGCGCAACGCGAAGATTGTACGGAGAGGGTGGTGGGGAGACAGAGCAGCTGAAGTAATGAAAAGTACAGGAAGTCCTCACTTAATAACCACTGAGTGACTGTCAAAAGTTACAACAGACTACAGGTAATCCTCAATTTACAACAGTTGGTTTGGTGACCAGTCAAAGTTACCGAAAAGTGTCTTATGAAAAAGGTGACCATCTTTTCACGCCAGGACATGCCAGTGTCCTCCACTGTCTCTCATCTCATCTTCTGCCAGCCCCTTCTCCTTTCACCTTCCATCTTTCCCAACCTCAGGGTCTTCTCCAAGGAATCCTCTTTTTCATTTGGTGACCAAAATATTTGTGCTTCAACTTCAGGATCCGTCCTACACTGATTAATTGTTCTAACTGTCAGGAAAGTTCTCAGTTCTAAGTTGCTTCTCTCCTTGATTAGTTTCCACCCATTGCTTCTTGTCCTGCCCTCAGGTGCTTTGGAGAATAGCTTGACCCCCAAATCTTCTTTGTGGCAACCCCTGAGATATTGGAACACTGCTATCATGTCTCCCCTAGTCCTCCTTTTCGTTAAATTAGACCAGGGGTCAGCAAACTGTGGCTCTGGAGCCGCATGTGGCTCTTTCCTCCCTCTGCTGCGGCTCCGTCACCGATCGGCGCCACAATTTTGAGAGGAGCTTCCGGTGGGGTGAGGGGGGAGAGAAGCAGAGTGCGCCAGGAGAAGACTCTATGGCAAGGGGAGGGTTTTCCAGTTGTCTCCACAATTGATAGGGCTTCCGGTTTTGACAGGTAGAGGAAAAAGTATGCCGCGCTAGGAGGAGACTCTATGGTGGGGGAACCGAACTTCTGGTCAGCTCCAGAATTGAACAGGGGGCTTCCGGTTAGGACCTTTGTGACTCCCGGAGTTTTCTTTTCTGTGGGAAACGGGTCCAAATGGTTCTTTGAGTGTTTAAGTTTGCCGACTTCTGTACTAGACATCCCCAGTTCCTGCAACCGTTCTTCATATGTTCTAGCCTCCAGTCCCCTAATCATCCTGGTTGCTCTTCTCTGCACTCTTTCTAGAGTCTTGACTTGTGACCACGACTGAGCCCAACATTTATGTCCTAAGTGAGACATTTGTTAAGTGAGTTTTGCCCCCATTTTAAGACTTTCCCCCCACACACGTGTTAATTGAACCCTGCAGTTGTGAAGTTAGTCACGCGGTCGTTAAACGGATCCGGCTTCCCCGTTGAGTTTGCGTGTCAGAAGGTCGCGAAAGGGGATTACGTGAAGCCGACACACCCCCCACCCCACCCCACCCCGCCCCGGGAACACTTGCAACCGCCATAAATACGAGTGAGTTGCCAAGCGCCAGAATTTCAATCGTGTGCCCATGGGGATGCTGCAACGGTCGTAAGTGTGAAAAAAACGGTCATAAGTGACTTTCTTCAGTGCCGTAACTTTGAACGGTCACCAGAGGAGCTGTTGTTAAGTCAAGGATTACCGGTATATCTATCCAGGTTTATAACCGCTGACATTCCAGTCGTCGTCCCCCCCCCCCCCCCAGTTTCCTTTTAAATGGCCGTGAGGTGAATTCTGTCGTCCATCTCCATGTCGTTGAGCCAAGGTGGCGCAGTGGTTAAATGCAGCACTGCAGGCTACTTCAGCTGACTGCAGTTCTGCAGTTCGGCTGTTCAAATCCCACCAGGCTCAGGGTTGACTCAGCCTTCCATCCTTCCGAGGTGGGTAAAATGAGGACCCGGATTGTTGTTGGGGGCAATATGCTGACTCTGTAAACCGCTTAGAGAGGGCTGAAAGCCCTATGAAGCGGTATATAAGTCTAACTGCTATTGCTATTGCTATTGTGGGCAGATAGGCCAAAATAGGATCGTTAATTGATGGCAATGAATTCTGACCTTCCTTCTCTCCACAGACACCTCGCAGCTGTACGTGGGAAACCCAGAGAATGACCTCGTTTCCCCTTTGGAGCATTGCATTCGCACGAAGTAAGTGCCCCCCCTCCCCCCGGTTTAACTTAATAGAACAACAGAGCTGGGAGGGACATTAGAGGTCTTCTAGTCCAACCTTCAGCTCCACCCCACATGACTGCATGCCTCCCACCAGGCAGCTGGTCTCTGGTGCGCATGCGGGAGATGTGCGTGCATGCGCGGGGTCGGGTGGCCATGCGTGCATGTGCGGGAGGTTGCCTACGCATATGCGGGGGTGTATGTGTGTAGTGCACTTCCCACACTCTGTTTTTTTTTGTCCCAGGGGGCTGCAGGGAGGCCTGCTAGGCCCAGAATTGGGGGGAGGCATCACGCGTGCAGGCACGGGGGAAGGGGGGACATGGGTGTGTGTGTCATGTGCGCATTGCATTATGGGTGTGGTTGCACACATACAGGTTTTCGTCATGCTCTCTTCTTTCCTCTTTGCTTGAATAATTTCTCTCTCTCCCTCCCTCCCTCCCTCCCTCTCTGTGTTCCTATATGTGCGTGTGTGTGTGTGTGTGTGTGTGCGTGTGTGTGTGTGTGTGTGTGTATTCCATGCCTTTATGCAGAATTTCACTTCTGTTCTATAGTCTACTATGGGTAGTCCTTGACTTACAACAGTTTGTTTATTAAGGCCATAAAATGGGGCAAAATCCATAGAACAAATGTCTCATTTAGCAACGGAAATTTTAGGTTAAATTGTGGTGGTTAAGTCGAGGGCATATTTTTTTTTCCCTTTTTTTTTCTTCTTCTTCCAAAAGTGCCCTTATGCAGAATATCTATTCTGCTCTGCAGCCTACTACTATGCAATTACTACACTGTTGCATCTATTCAGTTTTAAAGCCCTGTCCCTTCGTACCAGCGATGTAGGTCACACAGTCGCAAGTCCCTTCTTGCTTTCCAGGCCAAACCCCCCCACCCTCCCTCCCTCCCTTGCAAACGTGGGTGCAGATAAATAGATCTTTTCCCCTCATTGTAAATCCCCATATACATTAAAGATATATACAACACTATATCCGACACTATAGCTACCATTTAAAAAAAAAAAAGGCTTCTATAACAACTGAGGAGCTGCATGGCTCCATTCACCTCTATTACCAATTATTTCCTGTTTTTTTTGTTTACTTAAAATCCTACAAAGGGGTGGAAATTGCTGGCCCGTTTAGCAGTCGCGGCTGAATTTTTTTTTGGGGTGGTGGTGGGGATATCATTAATTTCCTAACGGCCTCCGGAGCTTACAGATCATCGCAGAATGCATTTTTATGTTTTTTTTTAAAACAGGGGTGTTTTTCTTTCCCAACACTACTTTGGAATGTCTGGAGAAACTTTTAATTTTTGTTCTCCTTGTGATTGATAACCTTTCAGAAACATTTCCCCTGGGCTCCTGGTCTCACCATGGCGAGGTCATTTAGCACCTCCACATTCCTTTAAGGCTGCTTGGCTTAAGATTCTCAGCTGCCCCCTCTTAAGTCAAGTCTCCAAAATATGCGTTAAGAAGTTGAATTAAGATCGAAGGGGAAATGGAATGTGGGTTTCTTGATCTTTTTATTTTTATTATTATTATTTTTGGGTCGGGCGAATACATTTCGTTGCCCCGAAGGAAGACTTGTCTTGCCCTCTTAATCCTTCCTTGTTTTCTGTCTCCGGTGGAGGAAATAACTTGGGTTAACCCTAACCTATCCAGACAGAGGTTTTTCTTTGCTTATTTTTCTCATCTTGCATTTCGAAAAGCGCCAGCCCTCCCCCACTCCCCACTCCCAAAATGAAGACCTGCCTCTGTTAGCATTTATCTTGCCTTGAACTCAAGGTGGGTTTGGATTTTAAATCAAGTCAATTTAAATCACGATTTAAATCACTGGTAAAAAGGGCTTGATTTAAGTTGATTTAGCGAATGCACAGGTACAGTATAGGTGGTACCTTCCTCAATAGTAGGAACTGTGAGAGGGATCTTGGAGTCCTAGTGGACAACCGTTTAAATAGGGAGCCAGCCGTGTGCAGCAGCTGCCAAAAAAGCCAACACAGTTCTAGGCTGCATAAACAGAGGGATAGAATCAAGATCACGTAAATTGTTAATGCCACTTTATAAGGCCTTGGTAAGGCCACACTTGGAATACAGCATCCAGTTTTGGTCGCCACGATGTAGAAAAGATGTGGAGACTCTGGAAAGAGCACAGAGAAGAGCAACAAAGAGGATTAGGGGACTGGAGGCTAAAACATATGAAGAACGGTTGCAGGAACTGGGTATGTCTAGTTTTAATGAAAAGAAGGACTAGGGGAGACATGATAGCAGTCTTCCAATATCTCAGGGGTTGCCACAAAGAAGATTTGGGGGTCAAGCTATTCTCCAAGGCACCTGAGGGCAGAACAAGAAGCAATGGGTGGGAAACTAATCAAGGAGAGAAGTAACTTAGAACTAAGGGGAAATTTCCTGACAGTCAGAACAATTAATCAGTGGAACAGAAGTTGCCTCCAGAAGTTGTGAATGCCCCAACACTGGAAGTCTTTAAAGAAGATGTTGGAGAGCCATTTGTCTGAAATCTTAGAGGTTTCCTGCCTAGGCAGGGGGTTGGACTAGGAAGACCTCCAAACTCTGCTATTGTGTTGTATTGTATTAAATCATAATTTTTAAAGAGCGGCTGTCATCTCTGTCCCGCCAGTGGCTCCTCCCTTGACCTCCTTTGACTCACTGACAGACCCATTCACTTTGAAGGGACGGCTGGTGATGTGGCAGTGACACCACACGGTGAGGGACGTAGCAGCAGGAGTAGGCTGCTACGGTTTGCAAAAGTTCGGGAGAACCCGTAGCTAACATTAGGGCAGATTCAGAGAACCTCCAAATCCCATCCTACCCCGCCCGCCCCGCCTCCCCCCAGGGAAAAACGGGCCTCCCGCAAGGCCTCCAAAGCGTGGGAGAGGCAGTTTTCGCTCTCCCAGGGGTTCGAAGAAAGCCTTTGGAGCCTGGGGAAGGTGAAAATGCCCCCCCCCTCCCATGGTCATGCCCACCCAGCAACCGGGCGGAGAACTCGTTGCTGAAATTTTTGAAGCCCACCCCTGCGTGGTGGGCAGCAGGTGAGTGGATGTCCGCTAACAGGCGCTGCCCATGATGGACCTGAAATGACAGGTGCTCTTTAAGATTATATTTATAAGCTGCTGAGAAGGTTCCACTTCCATTTTTACTGCTTTCCCTTCCTCCTCACTCTTAAGAGCCTGTGGTGGTACAGGTGCGTTTCTCTTCAAACAATCACACAGGTTGTAATGTGCATAGATTTGCAAAGCAATGGGATAAGGAATATTCCTGGATTTTGTTTTATGATTTATGTGATGATTACTGTGAAATTGTGTGAATTCATCAATGCATGTTATCTCAATTTGCAGAGTTTGGAATCATTGAATGGGTTTAACAAAAATGTAAATATTGCAGAATCTGCAGCCTCATGCTACATAACTAAGCTCCATTTCATGCCCAATAAACTAAATTATTAATATATCTTAAATAGAAAACTATCTTTAGATTATTATTTTTTTACTCCAAAGGCATTTTATTAAAATAAATTTGATAAAAAAGTTTTTTTTTTAAAAAAAAAAATCCGATTTAAAAATTAAAAATCCGATTTTTATCCACTCTGCTTGAATTCAAATCTGTTCAATGCAAAGATTTGTTTTCAGGGACAATAAATGTTATCTTCCATAAAAAAATTCCCACCAAAGTTCACAGACCTAAAGGGAAAAAATAAATAAAGATAAAATGAAATAAATATATATATATATGATGGCTGATGCTTCCTAGCAGTGTTTAATAAAACCAGATAAATTACACTTTGTGTATTTTTATTCTCTCCCTTCAGGTAACCTTTGGGGAATTCTGGGAATCAAAGTTCGAACATGCTAGCTAGGGAATTTCAAGAACACTGGGAAATTCTGGCAGCAAGTCCTCATTTGCTGCCCAGGGAATTTAGGGAGTTAAAAGGATCAGTTTGGGAATTGATGTTCACACATTCTGTCCAGGGAATTCTAGGAGTTGGTCTATACACGATGCCTTGGGAATTCTGGGATTGATGTCCACATATTCTGGCTGGGGAATTCTGGGAATTTATGCATGCTCACGTATTAATCTTTTTGCACAAAATAGAAAAAAAATGAAATTATACATGGTTTTCATGATTAGGAAAAAAAGAGATTGTAGAAAAGACTTAAACGATGTTGTAGCCACAGAGATTTGTATGAATTTATATTTATACTTATGGCTGCTGTAAAAGATCAGATGAGATTAACAGAGTTGGAAGGGACCTTGTCGGTCATCTAATCCAACCCTTCGGAGATCCGAGCAGGAGATCCTACACCATTTCTGACAGATGGCAGTCCAGAGTTTGTTGCAGAAAAATCAAATCCAGAAAGCACACACAGATAACTGTTTCAACTGGATTCATTAACTTCTTTATCTACATAAGAATAGATGAATAAATGTACAATACCAACAGGTGATTCTTCCAAGTAAACACAAGGCAGGAGAGCTACAGGAAACACGTGCAGTTAGTTTCATTTCAGCAGACAAGCTCAGACTGACTGCTAGTTTACTTCTCAGAGCAGCAGATTGCTTAAGTTTCTGTTTCAATTCTCTGCATAGACACAGATCTGCTTAAGCTCCCTTTGGCTGACTTAGCTGCTATGCCTATTCATTGGCTGACCTTGTTCCCATGTCTCTCCCAATCATGAATATTTCAACACAGTCTAGAAGCTTCCAGGGATGAAGCTCCCACAACCTTCAAAGGCAAATTCTCTTCCACTGGTTTCTCCAAAAGAAAACCACATCATTTTTTAATGTTCCCTTTCTCTTTGATTTCTGAACTTTTGTTCTTTTCCTTTTCTTTTTCATTCTCAGCATTTGTTAGTTTTTATCTTTTGCTTTAAAATTCTACTATTATTATGTGGTTAATCTTTGGTGAGATTCACAGCCTTTGGGGCTGGTTGGTAGCTCAACAGCTCGAGTCCTAACCAAGGACCTAGGAACTGTTAAGGTAACATCGGAGGATATAAGCTGTTCCAAGTAGGGTGGTTTTTTGTAGAACCAGAATATTCAAGTCTGATAAATTTAGAATTTCCAAATAGAGAGGTAGGCCTTTAGATATTGCTCCAAGGGCTCCAATTAGAATCGGGACAACACACAATTTCTTTTTCCACAGTCGCTCAACTTCAATTTGCAAGTCCTGGTACTTTGTGACTTTTTTCTTGCTGTTTATCTTCAATTCGTGCGTCTCCAGATATTACAATGTCAATGAACCATACTTTCTTCTTTTCAACTATTATTATGTCAGGTGTGTTGTGGGCCAAGTGCTTGTCGGTCTGGATTCTGAAGTCCCACAAGATCTTGACTTTCTCAGTCTCTAAAACCTTTTCAACCTGATGGTCCCAGTGGTTTTTGCTGTACTCAAATGCAAACTTTTGGCACAATTTCCAGTGAATGATCTTAGCTACGCGGTTATGGCATTGTAGGTAGTCAGTTTGTGAAAATTTGCTGCACCCACTGATCAAGTGGTCAACTGTCTCGTCTTTCTCATTACAGAGGCAACATTTGGTGTTGGTGGTAACATGTTGAATTTTTGCCTTCATGCAGTTTGTGGCTAAGGCTTGTTCTTGAGCTGCCAAAATAAAGCCTTCTGTTTCTTTTTTCAGTGCTCCTGATCTTAACCAGTTCCATGTTAGCTTTTGGTCAGCTTTGCCTTCAATACTTTTCAAGTATTGGCTATGCATAGCTTTGTTTTTCCAATTTTCAGCTCGCTTCTCAATTACTTCTTTCTTATATTCAGCTTTTGACTTAGTTGTCTTTAAAAGGCCTCCTTTATTTACTTCCTTAATCATTGGTTCTTCACTTTTCTGGATGTAATCATTCAAACTGTGTTTTCTTCTTCCACAGTCTGTTTTACTTGTAGGAGTCCTCTACCACCCTCTGCTCTTGGCAGATATAATCGGTCAACATCACTTTTAGGGTGCAAAGCATGATTCATTGTCATAAGCTTCCTTGTTTTTCTGTCCAAATTGTCCAACTCCATCTGGGTCCAGTCAATTATTCCTGCAGAGTATCGAATCACAGGTATAGCCCCAGTATTTATGGCTTTTATGATGTTTCCTCCATTCAATTTGGACTTTGATATCTTGCGAATTTGTCGAATGTACTTGGGTGAAGTTAATTCCTTGGCTTTATTATGCATTAAGTCAGAGGCCTCTAAAATCCCCAAATACTTGTAGCCTTCTTCTGGTTTTACTGCCTTTATAATTTCTTCATTCTCAAGTTCTATTCCATCATCTTCTATGACCTTGCCTGCTTTGATTGCCATTGTTGCACATTTGTCAATTCCAAACTGCATGGCAATGTCTTGGCTAAATTCTTTTGTGCTTTCAATTAATTATTATTATTATACAATTGTATCACAGCGGCCAGTTGTTTCGCCGGATTTGGCATTGGTTACTAGTCGGGCCCCACCCAGGGGCCTAGGACGTCATAACGTATTTTCGTAATATGCATGCAGGTCCAAGCAGTGCGGCTTTTTGCATTTGACTGATGGTGATTTTGTCAATTTTTAACTGTTTTAAATGTAATTCCAGTGCTTTTGGAATAGCACCCAATGTGCCGATTACCACTGGAATTATCACTGCTGGTTTGTGCCATTATTATTATTATTACTATTAGTGTGTGGGGGGGGGGTACACAGATGATGGCTTTTTGTGGGCGTGACACCCTAAAACCCCTCAGGGTGCGTGTTCTGTTAATATACAGCCTGTTGTGCCTTAAAACGGCTTCTACCATACTGCCGTAAAATGGCTTCTACTGTACAGTGCAGTGGAGTTGTCATGGTAGCGGCTTCACAGTACTCCACAAGGGGGCTCCCTCTGGTAAGGGGGAAAATCCAACAGTAGAAATTACATTTGGTCCGGACATTTTCCCCCCCTATAAATAAATACCAGGCAATGCCGGGTTATTGGCTAGGGTTTTTTTTTTTAAATAAAAACCAAGAATGGCATGCTTTATAAGACTGATATGTTTGGCTTTAGTTTAAAAAAGAAAAAAAAAAAGAAACCATCTGTGCCGTGGAACCGAATTATTTCTGCATTCCTTCTAAACTCCTATTTTTTTCCAGGAGAAATAAATCACCTTCCGATACAAACACCACCATCATTGCGTACGGCCCCCTCCTTGCAACCGTCCTGAGGGTTCAGGAAGAGGCCTGAACTTTTTCGTGGCTTTCCTTGACTTTTTAAAATTAGGAGGGAGCAAGTGGGGAGGGGGAAACGGCCACTGCTGACCCCCCCCCTTCGGAGGGGTCCCGTAGAGTTCAGTTAAGGTGGCGAGCAATATTGTTCCGGAGAACTGCGTTCTCCTGCCCCGCTTTCTTCCTCTTTTCTCTGCTTCCCAAGAAAGATTTCAATAGCTCTCGTCAATTTGGCTCTGCTTGAAGCTGGGGCCATAAATAAGCATGAATGGTGGGCTTGTTAAGAGAACAGCCAGTCGGGGCTGTTAGGAGCCTCCATCCTGCAGGCGAAGGGCGCCAATTAGGAGATGCCAACTAAGCCCCATTGTCCCGGCCCGAGACACAGAAGCTGGGCTGTTAAACGGCTGCTAGTTGTTCCTTCCAGAGGCCTGGTTGCCTTACAAAAATCATTAAAAAAAAACAGGCTTGCTGAGAGGTTCAGACGCCATCATGGATTCTGCGGAGGCCAACCGTGAGTTTTCACTCCCAGTCCATGGAAGAGAGGAAGGGCCGGCCAGGAACACAGTGTGAAAGATTTATATCACGTCTGTTTGTCCAAAGAACAAGCCCTGTGAGGATCTTTCCTTGCTCAGAAGAAACATCTAGGGGTGGGTGTGTGTGTCCGTGGAGGGTTTCCAATTTTTTTTTTTAACTTCGGGTTCGCTGTCTCTCTCAGAACGCTTCTTGCACATGCGCAGAAGCATTCGGGCGGATGGGCGGAGCCTCCTGCCACCGCTACGACCTGTTCGGCCGATCCGGAGCAACCCACCGTGTGTGTGTGTGTGTGTGTGTGTGTGTGTGTGTGTGTGTGTTGAAAATTACAGGTAGTCCTCGATTTATGACTGTAACAAAAACTGCCCATCAGGGTCATAAGAACAACTAGACACAAGGGCAGTTTTCCCCCCCCGAATGTCATCAGTCTGCTTAACAACTAATTCCCAGAACATTGTCATATTACGTACTAAGACTGTATTACTATTATTCTTCTCATTCTTCCTATTACCTATCTCCTCCCACTTATAACTATAACCATGTTGCTTGTATCTCTACAATTTATATTTGTTTTCTAGTATGACTTGATTGCTTATTGCTAACCTATGACTATCACTAAGGATTGTATCTTATGATTCTTGATAAATGTATTTTATTTTATTTTTCTTTATGTATACTGTGAGCATATGCACCAAAGACAAATTCCTTGTGTGTCCAATTACACTTGGCCAATAAAGAATAAAGAATTCTATTCTATTCTATATTCTATTCTACTATTCTGTTTTCTATTTATAGTCTATATGCTATTGTAATTCTATTCTATTCTATTCTATTCTATTCTACTATTCTATATTCTATTCTATATTCTATTCTATATTCTATTCTATATTCTATTCTATATTCTGTTCTATATTCTATATTTGATTCTATCCTATATTCTATTCTATTCTTATTCTATTCTATTCTAATTCTATTGTAATTCTATTCTATATTCTATTGTAATTCTATTCTATATTCTATTTTATTCTATGCTATATTCTATTCTGTATTCTATTCTATTCTATTGCAATTATATTCTATTCTATATTCTTCTATTCTATATTCAATTCTATTCTATTGCAATTATATTCTATTCTATATTCTATATTCAATTCTATTCTATATACAATTCTTTTCTATTGTAATTCTATTCTATTCTATATCCTATATTCTATTCTATTCTATTGTAATTCTATTCTATTCTATATCCTATATTTGATTCTATTCTATTGTAATTCCATTCTATATTCTATTCTATTCTATGCTATATTCTATTCTATATTCTATTCTATGCTATATTCTTCTATATTCTATTCTATGCTATATTCTATTCTATATTCTATTCTATTCTATTCTATTGTAATTCTATTCTATTCTATATTCTATTCTAATTCTATTGTAATTCTGTTCTATATTCTATTCTATGCTATATTCTATTCTATATTCTATTCTATGCTATATTCTATTGTAATTCTATCCTATTCTATATTCTATTCTATTCTATTCTATATTCTATTCTATGTCGTGGTGGTCAGGAAACAGAGATCAGCTCATCTCTATGAAGTTTTTTGCAATGGCCGCTAAGTGAATAATGCAGTTGTAAAGCAAATGCCACGGTTGTTAAGCGAACCAGTTATTTACTCGTTTTGCTGAAAACTGGGAATAAATGCTGGTTTTTGGTAAAACTGGCGCGAAATGTGACTGCTGCGGACGTCTCTAAGGGCGGTCCAAGTGCTGAGCGTCCGGGGTTTGGTCACGTGACTGCAGGGGAGATCCCGATTTGTCGGAGCTTCAAATCCATGTCTCTAGACTGCAGGCGGGCCCATTTGAGCAGCCGCTAAGCGATCGCTGTAAGTCGAGGACTACCTGTCTACGAGGGCTGATTTAGAGGGCGCATTGTTGCCCTTCTTGGGAGTGACCGTGGGATGACAGAGTGGAGGGGAGTCCCATAGGCAGTCCAAAAATCACTGCCCACAAGAAACAGCACACAACCTTCCCCAACAACTGGGTGATTTTCTTGTGTGTTTTTTTTAAAAATGATATTACAGTATGCAGGCAGTTCTCGACCTACAACAGTTCATTTAGTGACCAAAGTTACAATGGGCACTGAAAAAAAGTGACTTATGACCGTTTTACCACCATCGCAGCATTCCCCATGATCACGTGATCAAAATTCAGAGGCTTGGCAACTGACTCATATTTATGCCGGTTGCAGTGTCTGGGTGGGGGTGTGTGTGTGTGTGTCACGTGGTCCCCTTTTTGTGACCTTCTGATGAGCAAAGTCAAAGGGGAAGACTCCGTGCTTCTGACTTCACAATTGGCAATGATTCACTTAACAACTGTGGCGAGAAACAGGGCAAAGCTCACTTAACAACTGCCTCGTTTAGCGGCATACATTTCGGGCCCAGTTGTGGTCGAAAATCGAGGGGCTGGCCGTATCTCCCTTCTACTTTCTTGACTAAAGCCAGCAGCCTCTTACAAACTCCTGCCCGCTTTTAAGAATTTCTTGATTCTAGCTTTAAAGGGATTGTTCTTTTGGGGAAACCACCAAAAAATGAAACTCTGCCTCTTTGGTTCTTCCAGGTGGAAAGGAGCCGTGGTCAACTGGAATGGCACAGAACCCATCTTGTGACCGACGTCTCCCAGCAAAGCCAGGCTTCACCCCCCCCGGAGAGGGAGCCCCGCGCGTTTCTCGTCCCCTGGCCCGATTGGATGCAAAACCCACCTTCATCGTGACTCCTCACACCCTTCCTTGAGGCTTATCCGAAGACGGCTCGACTTCTCCGTGGAGCTTACAACATTTGGAAATGGGAAGGTTCACCCCCGAACCAAGAAGGGGGGGGGGGAAAAAAGAGAGAGAATAGTAAATCTGTCGACATCCCATCAAATTCCGTTGCTGAATCCCTGCCACATCCTGTGATTATATTGGTTGAACAATACCGATGGCAGCCCCCTTTCTTGTTTAAAAAAAAGCAAAACAAGTGATGATAACAATCCCTGGGTCCATTTTAAAGCTAGAAAGCCAAAATTAAAGCAAAAAACAGAACAACAACAACAACAAAAAGAGAGCAATTAAGCTCTGGTTCCCAAGGACATTTCTTTTGGGTCGTCCCAAAATAGTTTGGGACCAAAAACATCACTGCCGATTCTTTCCTTTTTAAAAAAAAATTGTTTTAAATAATTGAATTGTCATCTGTTTTTAATTCAGTCCTTGGAACTCTCGGCTACCAGAGAACTGAACCGGTAGGGCTATCTCTTCTTTTAATTTCTGTAACCGAAGCTTGGATTTTTAGACTCAAAATCTAGTTTGCCAAGACAATTCTGGACCTATAGTTCTGTGTTCTAGAAATAAAAGGCCTGCCGTCTGTTTATTATTTTATCTCTGTGGAGAAACAGTGGTTTCTATTTGAATATATCCTACTGAGTTTCTCTCTGCTACATGAGTTTGCACTATTTAGGCAGTGTTTCTCAACGACGTGTGGACTTCAACTCCCAGAATTCACCAGTTCAAATAATGAAGCCGACTCATGCTGACTGGGGAATTCTGGGAATTGTAGTCTAGTCATGCTGGATGCGGAATTCTGGGAGCTGAAGTCCACCCATCTTGAAAATTCCCGAAGTTTTGAGAAACACTATCCAGGATAATCCAGCCCGCAGTTGTACTGAAGTGATGAAGTCGATAATGGAAATTATGCCACAAACTACCAATTTTCCTTCGTCACCATGCAAATTTCGCAGATCAATCAACTGATAGTCCGAAAAAATGCTAGGAATTTTGGGGCCCATGATTGGAGACCTAATTTGATTTCGAGAAGGGACAAGATAGGGAAAAACTAGATTTTATGCTCCTTTCTGCGCCTTAAGTTTCAGAACCACAGCAAGTAGGGTTGCCTCTGGATATTTTTTTTCCAATCAGATTTTGTCTTGAACTTCTTATTTCAGTAAGATTAAAATTCTTTTTTTCCCCATCAGCTGTCACGAGCGCGTTAAACAGATTGCAAGACTGTTGTGTATAATGTAAGTCAGTGTTTTTCAACCTTGGCATTCGCTGACAGGGGAATTCTGGGAGTTGAAGTCCGGACATCTTCAAGTTGCCAAGGTTTGAGAAACACGGATGTAAGTGGTGCTTCCTGGATCTTCCTTCCCTCCCCATTATTGTAGACTTAAAACGAATGTAGGGATTATTATGTGTCACGGAGTAAATAAAAAGAGAAGGCTTAATATGGAAAAAAAAAGTTCTCTTTTTCTTTTTCTCACACAAAACAAATCCCAAACCCGATTAGAGGTGGCTGTAGAGGGGAGCAAGGTCAAAAAAGTCAAGATGGCTGCTACATCTGCACAACTGAAGCCCAGGGGAAGAGGGGAGGGGCTTCATCTCTGTAGTCATGGCTGCCATCTTGACTGTTTTGACACGAAATACACCCTGGGCTCCCCCAACATTCTGAAGGCTGAGATTTTCTGAAAGTAAAATCCATCCAGCCCAGTTTTAGAGTGCCCAGAAAAAACTTTTTTCAGGCTATTCCTAGAGTTGATTCATAAAATCCTAACAGAGAACTTTTGCCTGTTTAGGAAAATCCTGTTTGAAAAATGCTATTTGGATTACTGGTCTCAAATGCCCACAAAGTTTACAGAATAACAGAGTTGGAAGGGAACTTGGAGGTCTTCTAGTCCAACCCCCGGCTCAAGTATGAGATCCTATATCATTCCAGGCATGTGGCCATCCAGTCTCTTCTTAGAAACTTCCAATGTTGGAGCATTCACAACTTCTGGACGCAAGTTGTTCCACTGGTTAATTGTTCTAACTGTTAGGACATTTCTCCTTAGTTCTAAGTTGCTTCTCTCCTTGATTAGTTTCCTCTTTCCACTCATCCTTTCTCTCCTCCTCTTTCCCCCCCCTATGTTCTCTCCTATCCCTCTTTTCTTCCCTTACCTCTCTCCTTCTCCTCTCTCCCCTTTCCACTCCTCCCTTCTCTCCTCTTCCCCTCTTCTCTCTCCTATCCCTCTCTTCTTCCCTTACCTCTCTCCTTCTCCCCTCTCCCCTTTCCACTCCTCCTTTCTCTCCTCCTCTTCCCTCCCTATGTTCTCTCCTATCCCTCTCTTCTTCCCTTACCTCTCTCCTTCTCCTCTCTCCCCTTCCCACTCCTCCCTTCTCTCCTCTTCCCCTCTTCTCTCTCCTATCCCTCTCTTCTTCCCTTACCTCTCTCATTCTCCTCTCTCCCCTTTCCACTCCTCCTTTCTCTCCTCCTCTTCCCTCCCTATGTTCTTTCCTATCCCTCTCTTCTTCCCTTACCTCTCTCCTTCTCCTCTCTCCCCTTTCCACTCCTCCCTTCTCTCCTCTTCCCCTCTTCTCTCTCCTATCCCTCTCTTCTTCCCTTACCTCTCTCCTTCTCCCCTCTCCCCTTTCCACTCCTCCTTTCTCTCCTCCTCTTCCCTCCCTATGTTCTTTCCTATCCCTCTCTTCTTCCCTTACCTCTCTCCTTCTCCTCTCTCCCCTTTCCACTCCTCCCTTCTCTCCTCTTCCCCTCTTCTCTCTCCTATCCCTCTCTTCTTCCCTTACCTCTCTCCTTCTCCTCTCTCCCCTTTCCACTTCTCCTTTCTCTCCTCCTCTTCCCTCCCTATGTTCTTTCCTATCCCTCTCTTCTTCCCTTACCTCTCTCCTTCTCCTCTCTCCCCTTTCCACTCCTCCCTTCTCTCCTCTTCCCCTCTTCTCTCTCCTGTCCCTCTCTTCTTCCCTTTCCTCTCTCCTCCTCTCTCCCCTTTCCACTCCTCCTTTCTCTCCTCCTCTTCCCTCCCTATGTTCTCTCCTATCCCTCCTCTTCTTCCCTTACCTCTCTCCTTCTCCTCTCTCCCCTTTCCACTCCTCCCTTCTCCTCCTCTTCCCCTCTTCTCTCTCCTATCCCTCTCTTCTTCCCTTACCTCTCTCCTCTACTTCACACTCTTCATCTCATTTACTTGGGCATTCTTGGACACTTTTTGATCCCCTGTTTGGCTGCATCATCAAGACAAACCTTTGCAAGTTTTCACACCACCAAATGACCTCTCCTCTTAGTCTGTTTTCTGAGTTAATTATGTGAATCAGTCTATATTATAATTGTTCTGTTGCATGCATTGTCAAGGCCAGGGCCAAGGCCACCCGTAGGGGAACAATCCTTCCCCTAACTGCTAAAACACAATACCAAGTTCCTGTTTGCTATACACACTGGAAGAGGATGTTCCCATTGGCATCTGCTTAAACGGACACCCTATGTAGTAGCAGCTGTTTTTATATACCTTGTGATATTTTTTTTAAAAAAAAAGATTACCAGGCAATTGGTAAACATAGAAAACAATTTACAATCTGTGCAGGAATTAGAAAGTAAACCTCAGTTTGATTTCATGGTGTTTGGTGCTCCATCGCTGGAGGTTTTCAAGAAGAGATGGGACCACCACTTTTTCCAGAAGGGTGTAGGGTTTCCTGCTGGAGTAGGGGGTTGGACTAGATGACCTCCAAGGTACCTTCCAACTCATCAATCGGGGAAAAAACCAGATCCCTTAAGAAGTCCATAATGCTGGGAAAGATGGAAAGAAAGAGAAGAAGAAGACGACCAGCAGAAGAGGACAATCAAACTCAGTTACCGTAGCAGTAAGTGCATCATTGGAAGTCTTGAAGGACCAAGGCAGATTGTCACGTGGAAGTTCGATCTACGCTGGATTCCTCACACATTGGATGGCAGGTAAAATCTTTCAATGCAAAAACTTAGGCCCTCCGAGGAGAATCACAAATGTAGAAAAGATGGAAGGACAGAGAAGAAGAGGAACAAGATGGAGAGAGACTCAGTTACAAGGTGGTGCATCCATGATTGGAAATGGACCAGAAATGGACCATATTGGGGACAGGTCAGCCTGGAGAAGGTCTATCTGGGCTATCCAAGACTTGATAACCAAGATGATGGCCAATAATCAATCAATTGCCCAGATCTCTTGAAAAGTCCATAATATGGCGGGAAAGGCAGAAGGAAAGAGAAGAATAGGAGAAGAATAGAAACTAGGTGGATGGACTCAGCTACGGTGGCAATGACAACACTCTTGGAAGTGCTGAAGAACCAACTTAAGATACCTCATCCTTTTAAGTACAGATCTTTGGTTTATGACAACCATAGGGCGTGCCTATTATGATCCTAAGTCATGAAGTGAGTCATTATGTGACAGAGGTAGAGTTATGACTTTAGCTGGTTCTCCCTTTTTTTGGCTTTGGTTATTAAGCGAACAAATATCGGTAAGTATCTGTTGAGAGACCAGAAAGAGCAAGATAGGAATAGATCAGAGGTCTTCAAACTTGGCAACTTTAAGGCTTGTGGACTTCAACTCCCAGAATTCTCCAGCCAGCATAACTTACTCTCTTGCAATCCCTTCCTCTGCAATCTCTCCACTTAGATCAGAGGTCTTCAAACTTGGCAACTTTAAGGCTTGTGGACTTCAACTCCCAGAATTCTCCAGCCAGCATAACTTACTCTCTTGCAATCCCTTCCTCTGCAATCTCTCCACTTAGATCAGAGGTCTTCAAACTTGGCAACTTTAAGGCTTGTGGACTTCAACTCCCAGAATTCTCCAGCCAGCATAACTTACTCTCTTGCAATCCCTTCCTCTGCAATCTCTCCACTTAGATCAGAGGTCTTCAAACTTGGCAACTTTAAGGCTTGTGGACTTCAACTCCCAGAATTCTCCAGCCAGCATAACTTACTCTCTTGCAATCCCTTCCTCTGCAATCTCTCCACTTAGATCAGAGGTCTTCAAACTTGGCAACTTTAAGGCTTGTGGACTTCAACTCCCAGAATTCTCCAGCCAGCATAACTTACTCTCTTGCAATCCCTTCCTCTGCAATCTCTCCACTTAGATCAGAGGTCTTCAAACCTGGGAATTCTGGGAGTTGAAGTCCACAAGTCTTAAAGTTGCCAAGTTTGGGGATCCCTGGAGTAAATCATCATGGGGGAAAATAAATTGATGGGACTGCTAGGAGTTGAAAACAACTGGATGGCTCATAATCAATTAATCTGGTCACCCCTAATTTATACATACAGGTAGTCCCTGGCTTACGACCATAACGTGGCCTGCACATTATGCTTATAAGTCACATCAGTCATAAGTCTGTCACTAGATAACTGGACCTGTATTTATGGCCTTTTTTTTTACAGCGGGATGTTAGGTGAATGCAGTTCGTTGTTAAATGAATCCATGGCCATTAAGCAAAACGCACACACCCCCAAAAGACCCCATCATTCACTATGGGTTGTTTTTGATGGGAACCAGAAAAGCCAAAATATAAATCACAGACATTGAGACCAGTTTCTAAGTGCCCCAAAATATAATCACATGACCGAGAGGGGTGAACTTTGGAACTGGGAAATAGGTACCTTTCAGGGTATCCATTGGAAGTTCAAATAGTCACTAAACAACAGTCGTAAGTTGAGGACTACCTACCATGTTTTGAGCGCATGTGCCAAAATAAGCCCTCCCTGAAAATATTGCAGCACAGCAGCAGCCATGAGGTGACCACGTTCACCACCTCCTGCACCTCAAAAATAATAAGACCTCCCCGAAAATAAGACCAAGCACTTGTTTCAGGGATCAAAAGAAAATAAGACCCTGTCTTATTTTGGGGGAAGCATGATAGTATATATGCTGCCTCTAGATATGCAGATTTCGTTGCTGACATAATTTAGAAATCTCCACTGCAACAGCATTGTGGACTAGAACCTTGTCATGGCTGCCTCCAAATTTGGTCCTCGATCTTCAACTCCAAATATGGAGCCTGGCAAAAAAAAAAAAAAATCTGTTGTTGTTGTTTTTCCTTTCACTGTCTTCAATCTTTATCAAAACTTCCCGGAGGAGATTGCACTGGTTTAAACGAAAACTCTCCGCGAATTTTTCCAGTCAAGCAGGGATCTCAAGAATTTGTCTCTTCAGAGGAGAGATGAAGCGGTGAATAATTTATTAAGGTCCGAGACCAGGTCATAAAAATTAAAACAGCCTTGAAAAAGAACAAGCATCTGGCTAAAAATGATAACCTTTGGCAAACAGTCTGCAAACGGAGTCCTTCTTTTGTGCCAAAAAGCTGCTTCTTGCAATGTTTGAAGGCGAGGCTCTTTTTCACCCCCCCCCCCAAAAAAAAACTTTAAAACACGGGAACGTGTTCGTCTGTCTTTGTGTGGATTTAGGCTCCATTCCAAATTTTTGAAAAAAAAAAAACCTTCCTGGCACAAGACCCCTCGATCATTAGCAAGAAAACACGCTGGATTTTCTCTGCCCTGCTTTTAAAGAAGCCGCAAGGAATTCATAAAATGCACGGGAGAACGGTACAGGGCAAGCTTGTTCTGTCCCCGCCTAAACTTTGTACGCATCCAAGCGCATAAAACATGTATTTGGTCCTGGTTATTTGGGTTTGAATAACAGCTAAAAGATTCCAAAGCTGAGATGTTGACAGGCATAACAAGACCACAATTTATTTGGAACTTGAGAAAAGGCACTACAAGCAGTCCTGTCACATCATTCATTGTGAAAACACGTAAAAAACTCATCGACCTTCTCCTTAAAATTTCCTTATCCTTCCTATACACATTTTAAACAATCCTCTTATCTTAAAAGTCCAGCCAACACCCAGTCTGGCCTTATTACTCTCGGTATGTTTAAATAATGTTTTAATTGTTAGTTTTCCTATTCTTTGCCCTAGGCTTAAAGCTCTTCCTCTGCTTTCCTTGTTTTTTTTTGGGGGGGGGGGAGTGTTGGTCAAAAGTTTTTTTATTTTTTTTATGATACATATAATATAATCCAAAGCATACCTATACATCTGAAAAAGCGTTTTTCGAGTATTCAATAGTATATCAATTCCTTTTGCCATTAAGCCTCTTCAATTTTTATTTGCTCTTCTGCTTTCCATACACCATATTATAGTCTATTTCATCTTCAGCTCTCCTCCTCTCCTTCTCTTCTCCTCCCTCCCTTCTTTTTCCCTCTATCCTTTCTTCTCTATTTCCCCTTGCTCTCTCCCTCTCCTCTCTTTCCACACCTTCCCTCTCTCCTGTTCTTTCCTTCTCTTCCACTTCCCTCTCTCCTGTCTCCTTTCTCCCTCTTTCCCTCTCTTTATCTCCCTTCCATTCTCTATTTTAGGTGGTGTATTATACCGTCTTAAATATTGTGCAATTATTCACGGCTTCATCCCCTTCCCTGAAGAGACAGATTCTTGAGGTTCCTGCTTGTTTAGAAAACTTTGTGGAGAGCTTTGGTTCAGCCAGTTCAGCTTCTCCAGGTAGTTTGGATAAAGTTTGAAGACGGGGGGAAAAACTTTTTAAATACCTCCAGAATTGAAAACCTACAAATTTCTGTACAAAGATTCTTCTTCCATTACTTTATGAATCTCAAAACGGCCTCAGAAATGTATTTTTGAGGTTTGATGGCTGATAACATCACTTTGTGTTTGAGTAATACCATAAAATTATACATCAATGGAAATATAATTTAATCAAGAATGTAATGCAACAAGGTTTGTTCAATTATCTGTATTCTATGAAAATATATAGCCAAATTTAGCCAGCAATAAAATCCAGTTAATAGGAGCAATCTTGGTTTCACATTATAACAGCTGCAGAATTAAAAGACTTGGTTCACTCCATGGGAAGATGTTGTAAGGCTAAAGTAAGTATCAACTAAGTATTAACTGACATGGTGATAATTTTTGTATATCTCATTTTTTCTACATGTTTCACTTTTCTTCTTTATAGCTACTATTCTAATGGTAAATCCTTCATAAAAGTTACTGCATTACATTACTGATTAAATTATCTTTCCACTGATATATAATTTCATGGTACTACTCTAAAAAAAAGTTATTAGCCATCAAACCTCAAAAATACTGTACACTTTTCCCAAAAGGTTTCCACAAAACGAAGACAGCCCTCTTTGGATGATTTCATATGAAGAAATCCTGATGGGCATATCAGGTATCTTTCAAACATGGCCACACATAATGATGTTTAACTTTAATTTGCATATAGAATAAAATAAACAGGAGTTGAAAGAAACCTTAGAGGTCTTCTAGACCAGCCCCTGCTTAGGCAGGAAATACTATATATATATATATACCATTTCATATCATCTTATTAGATAAAATGGCACTGCAATTGCAGAAGGGGTTTTAATAATTTTAATGATGTACCAAGAAGCAGCCTGGTGTAGTGGTTAGAGCTATTGGCTGGCGAGTTCTAATCCTCCATTAGGTCTTCTTCTCAACTAACCCGAGCCATTGTAGTGTTGCAGGATCCAATCTGGGTCGATCACCAGGACCAGAAAATCTTTGTTGCTAAATGAGACATTTTTCTAAAAGTGAATTTTGCTCCGTTTTACTACCTCTTTGGTCGCAGTTGTTAAGCGAATCACTGCAGTTCTTAAATTAGTGACATGATTGTTAAGTGAATATGGCTTCCCGTTGACTTTGCTGGTCATATAATGGGAATCCCATCACCCCGAGGCACTGCAACCGTCATAAATATGAATCAGTTGCCAAGTATCCGGATTTTGATCACATGACCCCTGGGGATGTTCAAACGGTCATAAGTGTGAAAAACGTTCATAGGTCATTTTTTGTACCGTTTTGTACAAAAAAAAAAAAGGCTTATGTGATCTGCTTTCACTTCTCTGGGATCTGCTGCCTGGGTAAATATTGCAGGATTACAATAGGAATTAAATTTCATATTTGGCTTTACTGCAGGTCCAGGAAAGTCTGGCTGATGGGAATTTCAGAGACGTTTGCATTAAAAAAGAAAAAAGAAAAATATTGAAGGAAATAAAATGGTTGTTTGGGCACACGGCTTCATTACGGGTCATATATGGCAAGAGAGCTCATTATGGAGACGTGTTTATTATCAGGGGATAATCTGATTTACAAAGGCAGGCCACCCGAGTCCCCCGAAACAGAAAGGAAACAGATTGTTAAAATGACAAAAAAGGTATTTAATGCTTTATAAACAAAGACTAATCGTGTTTATGGTTTCACCAAAAAAGAAAAAGGACACAATGACAAAAAGAAAAAGAAATGCCAGCCAATCTACAGTTCAGGGAGATGAAGAGAATCTATTCTAATTTCTTTTTTTTTCTTCAGTGTTCCAGGCTAAACTGCCTAGGGATAGATTTCAGAGACCTTGGCAAACTTTGGGGAAAGAGCATTAAAAATACATCAGCGCTTTATGATTTCAGTTTCCTGAATCAAGGCCTTCCTGGCATGACATGAAGTGAATAAGGGCGATAAAATTAAGGAAGTACATGATGCCTTTGTGGGAGTTTTTTTTTATTTTCATCGCGTCCAACTCCTGCTCGGACAGGGACAGGCGTGGGCCATGCGTGAATCAAAATTGTTCTTCCTCCTGAATTTAATTCCTGGCGTCGGGGGAAAAGTGAACTGACCCACTGAAAGAAAAACCTGGAGGGAGACAATCTTCGATTTCTCTGAAGCTACAAGTGAAAGGAATCTACAGAGATACTCCTCGACTTACATCAGTTCATTTTTACAACAGCAGCAGAAAAAGTCACTTTTGACTGGTTTTCACAGCTATCACCATTTCAGCATCCCTATAGTCACATCCCTATAGTCACAGTTCGGCGGTTCGAATCCCTAGCGCTGCGTAATGGAGTGAGCTCCCGTGACTTGTCCCAGCTTCTGCCAACCTAGCAGTTCGAAAGCACGTAAAAAATGCAAGTAGAAAAATAGGAACCACCTTTGGTGGGAAGGGAACAGCGTTCAGTGCGCCTTTGGCGTTGAGTCCTGCCGGCCACATGACCACGGAGACGTCTTCGGACAGCGCTGGCTCTTTGGCTTTGAAACGGAGATGAGCACCGCCCCCTAGAGTCGGGAACAACTAGCACATACATGCAAGAGGAACCTTTACCTTATAGTCACATGGTCAAAATTCAGATTTCTTGGTAACTGACTCACATTTATGACTATTGTAGTGTCGGGGGGGGGATTCACATGATCCCTTTTTGTAACTCCTGACAAGGGGGATGCCAGGTTCACTTAACAATCGTGTGACTCACTTAACAACTGCAGTGAGTCCCTTAACAACGGTGGCCAGAAAGGTGGTTAAAATGGAGCAAAAATTCACTTAACAAATGTCTCACTTAGCAATAAAAACCTGGGTCTCAATTGTGGTCATAAGTCAAAGACTACCTGGATTTCAAAAAAAACTGCCAGGCATATTGTTATATTTCTTCTCCTGGTTTTCTTTTTTTTTAACCCCGATTTCCTGATGGTGGTGAACTCTGTTCTTGTTACTTGGGTTCATTTCTATGAGCTGCGAAAGGCAAGGGGGAAAAATGCGCTTTTTTTGACCAATTGAACTGAGCAGAATTGTTTGGTCATTTTGAGTTTTTTTTTGTTTTGTACTCAGTTGGGAGAGAGAAAAAAGGAGTTTCTAGTTCCTCGCTGGGTGGAAAGAGACAGTTTATTTGCCAGAAAAATAACTGATTTTCTGCTTTTTTCAGCCAAGTGGCGACTGTCTCTTTCCTTACAACCGGGGCTGTTCCGTTGTTTTTAATTTAAGAGCGTGACGAATTTTGTGGCATGGACCCGCATTCCTAATAAGTGCCATCATTTATTGCCATGCTTCTAAGTCTGCAAGGATCCAACTGAGAATACAGATAGTTCTCCACTTAGAAAAGTTTGTTTAGCGACGATTCAAAGTCACAAGGGCACTGAAAAAAAGTGGCTTATGACCGTTTTTCACACTTACAACTCACTATGGTCAGGTGATCAAAATTCAGGCACTTGGAAACTGGTTCACATTTACGACCGTTGCTGTGTCCTGGGGTCACCCATCCCCTTTTGCGACCTTCTGACAAGCACAGTCAATGGGGAAACCCGATTCGCTTAACAACTATAGCTGGAAAGGGAGTGAAATGGGGCAAACTCACTGATTAGATTAGATTAGATTTAATGAATTTATAGGCCGCCCAATCCCGAAGGACTCCGGGCGGCTTACAACAAATACATTTAAAAAATCGAAAAGTTAAAAACAAAGAAACATAGATTTAAAAAGCCACAACATACATCCAGTCTAATCGGGGGCTGGACCTCAGTCATGAGGTCAACAGCCCGGGGCCTGCCGGAATAGCCAGGTCTTAATAGCCTTTCGGAAGGCCAAATTGTCTTGCTTCACACAGAAATTTTGGTCTCGGTTGTGATTAAAAGGCGAGAACCACCTAAATAATGAACAACATGGGAGAATTTCAGGTTGAATTTCCTCAACTTATGACAAGCCGGAGTTATGACTGAGACCACAAAACCTACATAGAACCAGGTTCCAAGTTTCCAACACTGTCCTCATCCTATGGTCATTTCACTTTATTTAAGAGGTAGCAATAGGATCCCACTTATGGCTGTTTTTAGCACCCTGAAAATCACACTGTTTCAGATTATTATGTTTTCCCCAGAAACTAGTACTTTTTGCTACTTTCCCACGAAAATAGCCTCATTTTATTTAACAAAATGGCATTCAGTTTTGGTCGCCACGATGTAGGAAAAATGTGGAGACTCTAGAAAGAGTGCAGAGAAGAGCAACAAAGAGGATTAGGGGACTGGAGGCTAAAACATAGGAAGAACGGTTGCAGGAACTGGGTATGTCTTGTTTAATGAAAAGAAGGACCAGGGGAGACATGACAGCAGTCTTCCAATATCTCAGGGGTTGCCACAAAGGAGAGGGAGTCAAACTATTCTCCAAGGCACCTGAGGGTAGGACAAGAAGCAATGGGTGGAAACTAATCAAGGAGAGAAGCAACTTAGAACTGAGGAGAAATTTCCTGACACGGAGAACAATGAATCAGTGGAACAGAAGTTGCCTCCAGAGGGTGTGAATGCCCCAACACTGGAAGTCTTTAAGAAGATGTTGGATAGCCATTTGTCTGAAATGGTATAGGGTTTCCTGCCTAGGCAGGGGGTTGGACTAGAAGACCTCCAAGGTCCCTTCCAACTCTGCTATTGTATTATTGTATTGTGACAACTTCATTGTACACTAAATGATCATGGCAATCGCTTAGTGATTGTCGCGTTCATTTAATGTCACAGTGTTCACACTATGACATGGTGTTTGCTTAATGACTATAGCAAAAAAAGGGGGGTAATAAAATCAGGTCCCGTCACATTTATGACTGCCAAGACTGTATTATACTGCTTATTTGTATGTGTCTCTGTATTGGGAGTGGCTCAGTGGCTAAGACGCTGAGCTTGTCGATCAAAAAAGTCGGCAGTTCAGCGGTTCGAATCCCTAGCGCCACATAACGGAGTGAGCTCCCGTGACTTGTCTCAGCTTCTACCAAACTAGCAGTTCGAAATCACGTAAAAAATGCAAGTAGAAAAATAGGAACCACCTTTGGTGGGAAAATTCCGTGTGCCTTCGGGGGTGTTGAGTCATGCCGGCCACATGACCACAGAGACGTCTTCAGACAGCGCTGGCTCTTTAGCTTTGAAACAGAGATGAGCACCGCCCCCTAGAGTCAGGAACGATTAGCACGATTAGAACCTTTGCCTTTATTGGGAGGAAGAAAGAGGGAAAGCTGATTCAATACAACTGTAGGAAAAGTCACAAACATTTAGGATTTTCAACCTCGCTAAAATTACAACTGCCTTAATGACTGAAAGAAAATATTGGAGGTGATGCACTAATAAGAATTTTTCAGTGCGCAACAAATAATAGGCTCAGCACATACACAAAACACAATGAGGACTTGTGAAGTAAGATGGATGGAATGTCTTTGAAATACCCAGAAAGGAGGAACTGTTGGGAAAGAGAACAATTAGCAGAGAAGAAGAAAAATAGTTTGTGGTTAGAGAAAACACGATAACTATATCAGTGAGTGGAAACCTTTAATGTTTTTTGCTGAAAATGAGGGGCGGGAATGAGCTTGTGATTTATGGGTTCAATGATTAGAAAGGAGAGAACATGGAAAGAAGAGAGCCACTATAAAGAATTAAATACTAAAGCATGTGTAACTGAAACACAGCAGATCGGAAACCACTTCCTGAATATATATATATTTTTAATTTCTCTTTCATTTCTTTGTTATTTGCTTCTTGACTTATCACCTTTGTTTTTATTCTGTAAAACTTTCTTCAATTAAAATTAAATTTAAAAAAGATCGATGAAGTACAGAGGAAGCAGCTTTTCAAAGGCTCATAGTTAAGGGCTCTTCTTTGCTTTACGAATCGATTTTAAGAACAAAATTTGGTCTTGAGAGGCCATCAGACATGCTAATACATCGACCGGCAGACAAGAGCTGGCCTGGTGCTACAGTGGTCCTCAACTTTCAATCACAATTGAGCCCAATATTTCTGTTGCTAAGTGAAGACTGCCCCCCCCCATTTTATTTTTTTATTTTTTGAAAATTTTATTAATTTCATATATACATTCACAATTATATGATCTCATAACTGTTATTAATAATATGTATTTATAACAATTTTCCCCCTGCAGTTGACAATATACTTGAAATTGCTTTCTTACCATCCCATAAATCCATCTTATCTTACAACATTCCTACTTCTTCCTTCCTTCCTTCCCTCCTTCCTTCCCTCCTTTCTTCTCTCCTACTCTCCTTCCTTCCCTCCTTCCTTCCTTCCCTCCTTCCCCCTTCCCTCCCCCTTTCTTCTCTCCTTCTCTCCTTCCCTCCTCCTTCCCTACTTCCTTCCCTCCTTTCTTCCCTCCTTTCTTCCCTCCTCCTCTCCTTCCTTTCCCCCTCCCTTTCCTCCTTCCTTCCCCCTTCCTTCTCTCCTACATTCCCTCCTTCCTTCCCTCCTTTCTTCTTCTCTCCTTCCTTCCCTCCTTCCTTCCCTCCTTGCTTCCCTCCCTCCTTCCTTCCCCCCTTTCTTCTCTTTCTTCTCTCCTTCCTTCCTTCCTCCTCTCCTTTCTCTTCTCTCCTCTCCCCCCACATTTTAGGATCTTTCTTGCCATAGTTGTTAAGTGAATCACTGCAGTTGTTGACTTAGCTTGCTTGTCAGAAGGTCACATGACTCTAGGATACTGCAACCATCATAAATATGAGTCACTTGTCCAGCATCTGATGTTTTGACCATGTGACCGTGGGGAGACTGCAACGGTTGTAAGTATGAAAAATGGCCATGTCAGTTTTTTCAGTGCAGTTGTAACTCTGAGTGGTCACTAAACAAATGGATGTAAGTCAAGGACAACCTGTCCAGATTGCTATTTTACTGTGCAAAGACCCTGTGTTGAGGATGATGGAATCTTGATTTTACCAGAAAGCAATTTTAAAAAGTCCCTCGCCTTTTTGGATTTTATTAAAGGTAAAGGTTCCCCTCGCATATATGTGATAGTCATTTCCCAGCTCTAGGGGGCAGTGCTCATCTCTGTTTCAAAGCCGAAGAGCCAGCGCTGTCCAAAGACGTCTCCGTGGTCATGTGGCCGGCATGAATTAACGCCGAAGGCGCGTGGAACGCTGTTACCTTCCTATCAAAGGTGGTTCCTATTTTTCTACTTGAATCTTCTTTTTTTTTTTTACGTGCTTTCGAGCTGCTAGGTTGGCAGAAGCTGGGATATGTAACGGGAGCTCACTCCGTTATGCATCGCTAGGGATTCGAACCACCAAACTGCCAACCTTTCTGATTGAAAAGTTATGCATTGCTAGGGATTCGAATCACCAAACTGCCAACCTTTCTGATTGAAAAATTCAGCGTCTTAGCCACTGAGCCACTGCATCCCTTGGATTATATTATGGTGCCCTTAACTTTCTGAGAAATGTTCCTTTGCTAAGCATGGGCATGACCAAGGGTGAAATCCAGCCGGTTCTGACAGGTTCTGGAGAACGGGTAGAGGAAATTTTGAGTAGTTTGGAGAACCAGCAAATGCCACCTCTGGTGGGGTGGGAATGGGGGATTTTGCAGTATCCTTCCCCTGCCACTCCCACCAAGCCATGCCCACAGAACCGGTAGTAATAAATAAATAAATTTCACCACTGGGCATGATCCACATTCACAGCAAGTCTGTAAACACCAGGCACACTTCGTACAAACACACGCACAAACACACACACGCACACGGAATTTATTTTTGGCAGTGCTGAAGTCCTTGGGGCCAGCTCCGCTTTCGAGGAAAAATGACACCTTTTATATCCCAAAAATTGCCAACACAATGAGAAAAATGAGTTTCTGAGGCTTTTTTTCCCCTTGATGCTCCCGCAGCTGTTTATGACCAACGATGGGAACAATTTAGCACTTTTTCAGTTTAACTGGCTGGGAATTCAAAAGGGGATTGTCACTTTTTATATTGGTCTATCCGGTTGTCCTCTGCTGAATTTTTTCTTCTTCTTCTTCTTTTGCTGCTGGATGTTTTCCATCCCTTTCTATATTTTCTGCCACAATTCCGCCACCCCCCGCCCTGAGGAGTAGGGGGCTTTATGAAACGGATCACTGTTTTTCAAAACTTGGCCGCTTTAAGATGTGTAGACTACCAGAATCGCCCAATTGGCATTCCTGGATTCAACTCTCTCTTGGTTGTAACTTCGAATGGTCATTAAATGAACTACTGTAAGCTGAGCTTGTCAGTCAGAAAGGTTGGCAGTTCAGCGGTTTGAATCTCTAGGGCCACTGTAACCGAGTGAGCTCCTGTTGAGCCGAGGTGGCGCAGTGGTTAAATGCAGCACTGCAGGCTACTTCAGCTGACTGTAGTTCAGCAGTTCGGCTGTTCAAATCCCACCAGGCTCAAGGTTGACTCAGCCTTCCATCCTTCCGAGGTGGGTGAAATGAGGACCCGGATTGTTGTTGGGGGCAATATGCTGACTCTGTAAACCGCTTAGAGAGGGCTGAAAGCCCTATGAAGCGGTATATAAGTCTACTGCTATTGCTATTGCTGTTAATATGTCCCAGCTTTTGCCAACCTAGCAGTTCGAAAGCACTTTAAAAAACACAAGAAGAAAAATAGGTAATATTCATAAGGTAATCCTCGACTTACAACAGTCCATTTAGTGACCATTCAAAGTTGCAACAGTGCTGACTTGCGATCATTTTTCACACTTACGATCTTTGCTCGCATGGTCAAAATTCAGGTGCTTGGCAACTGACTCGTATTTATGACTCTTGCAATGTCCTGTGGTCATGTGATCCTCTTTTGCAACCTTCTTCTGAAAAGCAAAGGCTATGGGGAATTCACATTCCCTTAACAACCGTGTGACTCACTTAACAAACACAATGATTCACTTAAGAACCGTGACATAAAAAGTTAAAATGGGGCAAATTCACTTAAAGAATGTTTCACTTAGCAACATAAATATTGGGTTCAATTGTGGTCGTAACTCGAGGACTACCTGTATTAGAAGATGAAAATGATCTTCTGTTAAATTTTTAGCACAGGCAGTTGACTGACGGGTCTTAATACTAACCTCCTCATGTTCTTTTAAGGTTCAATTTACACACACACACAAACACACACACACACACACACACACACACATACATACATACATACATATGTGTTGGGGCCCAGCAGGATCCGGTTGAGCTACTGATGGACTCGGATAGCGAGGAACCATCTGAGTCTGCCAGGGAAGATGTGGCGGACCCTGGGTGGGGTTCAGACTCAGAGCAGGGACCAGAGAGGCTGGTTGGCCACCAGGAAGCGCCTGAGGCATGGAGCAGTGAGGAGGATTCAAGGCAGTTTGTTCCTGACGCACGATTAAGACGGGAGGAGAAACGGAAGGAGCAGCTCCGGAGGCAGACTCAGCGACGATAATTAAGCCCAGGTGGTTGTGGCTTGGCCCCTCCCAAGAGAGTATATAAGTGGAGAAGTTGGGAGGGGTCGTTTGCAGGACACAACCGTTTGAAACAGTATTGGAATACTCTGTCCGTCTTTGTATCTGTGCCTGTTGGATTTTGGGCTGCTGCCAACTATTCTTGCATGTGAGTCTTTTCTGGGCCTTCAGCCAAAGGAGTCGATAAATCCGTGATTTGCAGGTCGGAGGGGGGGGGGTCAGAACACGCATGTATGTATGTATGTACGTTGTATGTATGTATGTATATGTGTAGTGCTTACCCTCGCAAGGGCCTCTGTAGTCTGGTTCTCCTGGCCCTCTTCGTATGGCTGCCAGTCCAACCTGGTCCATCTCTGATGCACCTCTACTTGCCAGGCTCACGTGATGGGGTGGTGGTCAGCCTCCTCTTAGCAGGCAGGTCACGGATAGGGTGGTATTCAGGTGGCTGGCTGGAGCGTCTTCCTCTTCCTCTACCTTCACTCTCTCTTGAACTGCCTGCTGGGATCTCCTTCCACAGCCTCTGCTCCTTCGCTGTTTCCTCTGCTTGCCTTCTTTCACTCAAACTCTTCCCTCCCTTAGGCTTGGGTCCCCTTCCTCTCACC